>NC_056747.1:1341571410-1341731410 GCF_019279795.1 Protopterus annectens
TACCACTGGCTCTGCTCTAGTTGCGGATCTAGCTGGTGTATCATTATATCCAGTAAAGCAGACATTAACGTTTCAAATTCATTGAAGCCTTTTCATTCTGATGATAATTTATAAAAAATGATTACACTGTTATTTACAATTCGTTCCGGATTGTGGATCTTTCGACCTTCACTTAAATCTGACTCAAATTAAAGAGCTATGACAAGGGAGTAATCGGGAGAAAGCTACAATGCAGCAAATAGCTGTTTAAACTTTTTTTCACACTAGAAACTGTTTTTTTTTTTTTTAATTGAATATGGAATTTACTGGAGAGGTGCAGGCAAAGTATGGTGGTGGGTGAAATGTATACAACTTAAGCTATGAGTCAGTGCAAAAAAAGTTTTCTGTAAGTGGCGTCTTTAATGCTCTCCCGTTAATATTTCATTTTATTCAGAAGCTGGCTGGCAGGGTAGAAAGTAGTAAATTCTTAAGTGTAAAGCAATCTCAGAGGAATGTTGTGATCCGAAGGATGAGTTCACACTGGGAGCTAAAACTGAACTGGAACTGCAGACGGAACAGGATATACAAAGTAAAATGACACTGTGGGTTGGAATTTACATGATGACATCACAGTGGGTGTTACTCTGCTCAGCTTAAACGTGGACCCGAATTTTAAACACTGGGATTGTCCCTTTAAAGAAAAAGTCATAGTGAAACATAAAAACTCAGTCATATTGTTCATTTCTGAAACAAATACCTTGAAACTGTCAAGATCACCCGCCCATAAGAAAAAAACGTCTACAAAACAACGATAAAATGGAACATTTTGCTTGAAGTCATCCATCATAAAAGTTTCTCTTCCTCCCAATGGGCCAAAAACATGTTGGCATAGCTATTAGCACAAGAAGTGCCCATAGCTATGCCATCACGCTGTAAATAAGCTGTTTCTTCAAACGTAAAGACATTCTCTAGAACAGCTTCCAAAAATAGACAAACCAGGTCTATCTTTTTATCATCATACCCACTGTGTTTCACTAAGTATTGCTTGACAGCATTGACACCCACATCATTCGGAATAACAGTAAATAAAGACTGTACGTCCAAGGTCACAAAAAACATACCTGAATCTACCTGTGAGTTAATGCTGAAGGTATAGAGATCTAATAAAAATTGTTTGGTGTCTCTCAAAACAATAGAGTTCAGCTCCAAAATCAGGCATAACAATTTCTCTACATAAATAGAGAAGGGCTCGGTACACCAACCCCTGCCCAAAACTATCAGTCTCATGGGAGGGTTCTCCCTATCTCCTACTATACTTAGTGAAACAAGGGAGATAGCAAACAGTGGGGTCACAGGGCAGTCGCACAACTGCCTATGCCAGTGGATCATGGGCTGGTTGTCCCCCACCCCCAGCACATCAGTGTGCCCATACAACTGTTGTAACAATAAGTCAACAATGATATATCAGCAGACCAGCCAATTCCAGGGCTGTGACATAGAACCCAAGCACACATTGTATGTCTTACATAATGCAGGGTGATAATGTATGTCTGTATGGTGTTGATTTTGTGAGGAATGACACCTCTGTCAGGTGGCTGATGTAGCTCACTGGGTTAGGTACATTAGCATGGGTGATGATGTTGATGGTTTGAATCTGGCAGCATCCACATCTTTTGCATGTGAGGTACTCATATGGAGGTATTCCCACAGACTGTCATGACCCTCAATCTGTTACTGCAAGAAAGCTAGACAAGATCAGGGAGAATGGGTGGACAAAGGGCCAAAACTACAGACAGACATTACACATGCTCTGATTAACCTGGAAGGTGACGAGTATAACAGCGGGTTGCAGCAGAACAGTTGCAGGATGGAAAGGGTGTCACTTAAATGTGTCAGTATTTAGTACAATTCAGTAACTGCATTATACAATATTTTACCAAAACATGATAGATGTATGAGTAACAAACCAGACACAAGGGTTAAAATGCTGGACATTCTGCAAAAAAATGTACAGTGAGAGGTATGCAGACTGTCACCCTGTGTGTGGTGTTACATTATGTATCCCATTCACATATTAAGTGTCGCACACAGCCGGGGAATGCCATGGGCAATTTCAGAGAAGTGCTGACTGCAGAAATAGGTGCAGCAGTCAATGTCTGCAGCACACAAAATCCCAGACCAGAGTACAGGTAGCTCTGGCCTGGAGTCACCTTGTAAGTACTGACAGTCCCAGTGGGCATGCTTCTACACAACTAACTTGAGCACACATATGTTGCCTCTTCATCACAAAGACCTGCTATGTGGAAATACATCTGCACATACAGACAGCTACATATACATATTTGTCTGTCCCTATCCCTCTCTGACATGATTAGTGTATCTGTTAGTATGTACCACATATACATATGCTACCAATATATATATGTATATTGCTGTATACAATTATACATACTCTCCACATATATCTACATAACACATATATGTAATGTAAACACACAGCAACATTTAAAGAGGCATCCCTGATATACACATTTATATTTATATATACCTATATATATATATATATATATATATATATATATATATGTATATATATATATATATATATATATACACATATATATATCTATGGATGTAAGAATGTCCCCACATACCCTCGGAAGGTATATGCACTCATACATTACAACAGTTGTCCAAAGGAACCAGACAAAGGCTACAACAGTACATAATCCACTCACTCACAGACATCTGTGCCTGGGGAATGTCACATTGTAGACAGACACAGGTGAGCAAGTGGTGTAATATACAATGGTTTCAATGCATGCCTTGGACAGGCCATATTGTCCATGGCCATATGTTTGCCTATCTAACTGCAACCAGCCACATATGGCAATACTCGTTAACTGTGCACACATAAGAGGGATATTAACAGGTATCCCACTCTTAGGACACTAGATGCAATAACAGTACCAAACAATATCACTCTGCAGGCCACACATGTTGTCTAACACAAGGGTACTTTGCATACTCAACAAGTACTGTGCCTGCAGTCACATATACAGCAGAAGTAACCTGTGGTGTGTGTGATAAGTACTATGAGCTATAGTGTGTAATAGTAGATAGATAGGGCTTCTAATCTCACAACAGCCAATTCTGCATGTGTGTGTGTGTGTGTGTGTGTGTGTGTGTGTGTGTGTGTGTGTGTATGTATGTGTGTAAATATATCATCTTGTAGTACTATGGACATGCCCATATGGGCCATCCCCGTGCAATAGTTATGCATTTAAGGCCCTATGATTAGCTGATGGCCCCTGAATTGTTCTACTCTACAAGGCCTGCTGATGTCATCCACCTTAAGAGCACTGGCTGACAGTCTAATATAGCAATAACCAATGCCTGGGTGTGGATAATGATGGATTTACCCACGGTTGGTGTGGTTTGGTCACAACGGTGAAGCCCGAGTGGCCAAAGACAACCGTGGGTAAATTCAGCATTACCCACACCCAGAAGTGCGTTATTGCTATTATACAATGACATTATTTAAAAAAAAATAATTACTTTTCTGAAATAATGGCATTGTATAATGCCTCCTTGCTGCCCTTCTGCAGTTGTCTGGTATTCTGTGGCAGTTCTGATGTACTGCGCATGCGCATGCCCATGCAGTACATCAGAGCTGTGGGAAAAAGCAAATGAGAAAGCAAGATCTCCGTTGCTTTTTACAAACTGTCTCGCTATGTTAAAGGAGTTTAACATAGCGAGACAGCTTTAAAAAAAACAACTGAGAATCTCTGTTGCTTTTTTTAAAGCTGTCTTGCTATGTTAAACCAACATAGCAAGACAGTTTTGAAAAAAGCAACAGAAAAAGCAAGATCTCCGTTGCTTTTTACAAAGTGTCTCGCTATGTTTTTTATTTTTATTTTTATTTTTATTTATTTTACATTTGTTGACCGGGCTAGTCTAGCTGGACATGTATCCGTTTTCAGTAGAGGCCCGGGGAGAAAAGCTCCAATACAAGAAGTAAAAAAATACTTTAACCACAAAAAACAAAGATATGCATAAATAAGTACAAGGGTAGACTTATGTAAGAATTTAAAAAAAAAATGTTAAACTCATTTAACATAGCAAGACACCTTTAAAAAAGGAATGGAGATAGGAACATCTCCGTTACTTTTTTTAAAGCTGTCTTGCTATGTTAAACTTGTTTAACATAGCGAGACAGTGTGTAAAAAGCAACGGAGATCTTGCGTTCTCCATTGCTGTAAAAAAAGAGTTATACTAATGGAAAAAGTCTGGGCAACTGGACCTTTTTCCATTACTATAACTCTGATTTACAATGTAGGACTATGGACATGTCCATAGTGTGTGTGTGTGTGTGTGTGTGTGTGTGTGTGTGTGTGTGTGTGTGTGTGTGTGTGTAAATATATCCCCTTCAACACTAAAGATATGCCCATAGTGAGTGTGTGTGTAAATATATCCATTTGCATCATTATGTACTGTGCAATAGTTATGTATTTTATGGCCCTGTAACTAGCTGCTGGCTCTAAATTGCCCTCCTCTACATAAACATAACTGAGGACCACCACCTGTCTGACCCAGGCACAGGATATTTGTAGATGGGTTAACTCCAGCATCACACCTTCTAGATTTGTAAGTTCAGAAAACCCACGTGACACGTATCCAAGGTAGCAGACCATATCACAAAGTATGAATGCATGATTATGTTAACTGCCCCCATTGTCCCTGATTGACTCTTCTACACATATACACCAAGGGAGCCATGCATATATACAGCCGTACCTTGCTGATGTCATATTTCTGCTGTGCTGCCATGCCATCCTGTTCCACTTTATTGTCACCATGTGTCCATAGTTTATCCTCTCAGACTCCTAGAATAGAAACATACACAAGTCCACGATACACCTGTCATTCTGTAACACTACTTCCAGTACAACATCATGTAACATAAGGTACACAAATTTTGATGTGTAGTCATACCACATTCCAGAATACAGTACCTGTTGTGGCCCACAACAATTGGCATGGCAAATAATACTGCACTACACAAGTACTTGTCAAAATATAGTCGCCCTGTGCATCAGACACATAGTTGCTTTTTGCCTGCATCAATGGCACAGATGGCAGGGATGTGGCACAGGTATCATAACATGCACAGGGTGTGGTGTTGGGGTGCTGGAGGCCTAGGCTATGCCAAACAGTTGACAGCATGTGCGTGAGTCAGGAAGGGGTGTGGGTTACATGGCCATGGAGAGGAGCCGTATGTGTCTGTTGGTGACCTACATGTGACAGTGGTGTTTGACTGTATGCATGTATACAGTCAATCCCAGTGCTGGCCCTACATGTGTGTATGTTGGACAGCTGTTGACCATACATGGTAGAATGGACAGTTCACCATCTCCGGCCATAAACATGTGATCTGGCTCTGCCAGGAGGAGCACTGGCACCACCATTCCCAAGGTCAGATGTGGTGCTAGTACCTTTTGGCAATGGCTGTCTTCTGGGGCTGTGTCCCCCATGAAACCACCCAGGAACACATGCCCATGGCCTGCCACATTGTGGTGTGAACAACACACTTCTATCAGTAGCGCTGCAGGTACTGCCACTATAGGAGCATGACTGTGCACAGCCACATGGACTCTCAGCAGATGGTGTTGCTAACCTATGTCCATGTGTCTGACACCCAACTCCAACCAGATATTGCAGCACAGACAATGTGCCATCCAAGACAGACACTGTCTCAGCCCACTGTCTGTCCACTGCATCAGTGAACCAATCCAGGGTGTCCCCAATGCAGTGGAGGCAGTCAAGGATGTCAGACTGTGCTGCATCCATAACCCTAAGCATCCATCTAGTGTTGTGCTCAGAATATGCTTGTGCTTCATGATGGCCTGAAACATGCATCGAGTGACCTGTGATGTGACATATGCAACAGCTGGTGGATTGACAGCACTCCTCCAATGAGCACCCCTGCCAATCCACCTGTGTGGGACCTTGCCAGCTGTCTAGCTATGGCCAGTGTCTACACTCACTGACGGCATAATTGCCACACTGTCCTGTTCAATGTCATTGCCCTCTGACTGTCCAATATATGTGCCTCTGGGAACTGGCTATGTGTGGGCATACTGTCTGTGTGTGCTGACAATGGGAGCAGAAGAGGGATGTCAACCTCTGGGACAGACTCACCCACAGACAGCCCCACCTGTGCCTCACATCATCATCAGAGTCTGATGAGACACTGACATCATGTTGTGAGGGGACAGACTCCAACCCCCAGAGTCACCTGTGAAAACCAAGACAAAAGTAGTACATTACTACCTGCACTTTTATGTATGGCAATCCACACAGACTCGTACAGATGAGGATCCACAACTGCATTACCAGTCCCACATCTTCTCATCTCTGCTGCCATGCAGAACAGACAACCTCACAACAACATACACAGACAAGTCAAGACCTTTATAACATGCACTTCAGCCATATCCAGTTAAAGTTTCCAGTACAATCTGCCTGTAAACTATGCAATATGCTATTATATGTGATGGAACTAAACATAAAACCCAGAACACCTATCTTGAGAATGATATGCCAGTACTAGTGTCACTGCCTTAGGCATCTACCATCTCCCTCTTGTGTTTGAACAGGCACCTTGGAGTAATTGCCTTATGTATGTATACAAGGCAATACCGTCACTCATAACTATAAGTGCAAACATGTTGATGGTCATTCAAATCCACACCTGTGATTACCCAGTCTATGAACTGTAGTCAACTGCTCCAGAATTGAACATACACATATTCTACCTTGGCTAAACAGACCATTTGTGCATAGGGTAATATGGCATCCCTTAAGTTTCATAGGGTATATATGATCCATAAAACAACAGTATCACACTTACCAGGTACAGGACCACAGACCTGGACCAAACCTAATGGACCTATGAAAAGGTGAGGGAGACATATTGTCACCACCACCAAATGTTGCAATACTACAAGGTAAAATGTGTATCCACATATTATCCCATATCCACATGTACGGTAGCTACTGTGATACTGGCTGCATTGCTGAGATTCTGAATATGTGTGCACAACTGAGTGTAAATCCCACCCTCCAATGCAGATAGACCTGACACCATGTACAGATATGTACAGGCTGCCAGAATGACTGATACAGTATTACACTGGTAAACACAATAAGCTTACCTGGACACTCCTCTGCTGTTGACACTGTGGGACCCACCTCTATGATGCATGGTGTGATGGATGCCTGGGAGCTGTCATATGTTCCTAGGTTCACCAGGAATTCCTCTGTAGCTGAGAGTGGTTGTTCTATCACAGGCATCCACCGGTGGCAGCACGATCCCTGGCAACATCAGTTGCCCTTCATTATGCAGCATTCACCATGTCTGTGGCTTGGTGTCAGACCTGCTCATAGGTCCTGCCCTTTTGGCCAATCTCATTGACATCCTGCATTGGATCTTCCCACAATGCTGTCCACTGTTCCTGATTATGCTTTCCCCCAAACAACAAGATCTGATAGTGCTGTCTCAGTCCATCCACTATTATGTCACTGTCTGCATCTCAGAAGGAGGCATGTCTTCTGTGGTGCATGGTTCCTGAAAGACAACAAAAGGGGAACACATTACAGGACCAGATACATGTACATCCACTATGTACAGAGCCAGGATACCCATAATGGCCTGCACTATTCACTGCTCCCTCACATGTCATAGCTCACAGTCTGTCATAGGTTCATAGGTTCATACTAGGCTATCTGCCCTAGGGCATTTATAAGCCTAGCCAGAGTGTGTGTGGCTTTCACCACCCCTTAGGATGAGAATACTATACCCATTAGTTTGCTGTGCCTCTGTCCAGCAGTGACACAGAGATGATTCCGGGGAAAACCCTGATCTCCCATCCACTGCCAAGATTTCTCTTGAACAGAGTCAGTGAGGGGCTCTGCCTCACATGGACTGGGATTCTGTTCCATAGTGTAGGGAGTCTCTGGGTGATGAATCTGTCCCTCCAGCACGTCCTATTTATATCCGTGTTGAGGTTTAAGTCTCTTGCTCTTGTGGCTCTGGTGGATTTGGATTTTTTGAGGTGGAGCATGTCCATTAATTCCGGGTTGGACACGGCCTTGTATGTCAGGCACATGTCACCTCTGAGCAAATGGTATGCCACTGAACAGAGCTGGAGTTTCTTCAGTCGGGCAACTTATGACATATGTTTGAGCCCTGTTATCCTTTTGCTGTGGAACATTTGGGGTCTTTCCAACTGCTGCAGGTGTCGGGTAAAGTACATTCCGAATGGGGCATTGTACTCAATCATTGGTTTGACAAGTGAAGAGTACAGGGGTACAATGACCTCTCCTGATCTGGATGTGAATCCCTTCATGATCAGGTGGGCAATGTAGAAGGTCTTCCTAACCACTTTGGCAATGTGAGTGTCAAAAGAGAGGTTACTGTCAACTTGGGTCCCCAGGTCCCTGATAACGTCTTCTGTGTTTAATGGATTACCACCTATGTGGTAATTAGGGGTTACCTTGTTTTTCCCAAAGGGTATGACTATACATTATTTGGCATTTAGCGTAAGGCCATGGCTCTGGCACCAGTTATCCATTTCTATGAGACCTCTCTGGAGGATGTCTGTGTCTGATGGAGTGTCAATTATGGTGCCCAGTTTGCAGTCATCTGCAAATTTTGTCAGCCACAATCCCCCTATGTTTGCCTGCACTTCAGAAAAATAAATGCCGAGCAAGAGGGGGCCCAGGACTGAGCCCTGTGGGACACCGCTCGTGACTGGCTTAGAGTCTGACATGGCACCAGCAACTCTAACCCTGTGGGTTCTGTCCTTGAGCCAGTTTGCAACCCATCTTGTGACATATGGGTTTACATCTAAGCTGGTGAGCTTTTCTATGATGCCCGAGTGGGGTATTGTGTCGAACGCTTTTGCTAGGTCAAGGTAGGCTGTGTGAACTGCCTTACCCTCATCAATGGCCTTAGTACGGAATAGCACAGGAACCAAGCCAAAGCCCAGAGATCAGCAAACTCTGAAGACTGGACTATTCTAGTTCAATAAGGTGGGAAAACAAGATTTTTTTTATTTTTTTTTATTTTTTTTTTTGCAGAAAACAGAGAAAAAATAGACAGTAAATGCTATAAATGCTTTTAAACAGCTAGCACACTTGAGTGTGTTAGCCTACAGGTAAAATTAAGCAACAAATAACTTTTTTAAAAGTGCAAAACAGTTAATCAACACAAAAATGGTTTAAATAGAATGCAGAGCTGTATAAACAGGCGAAAATGCAGTCGCTAAGCAGTAAATAATCAAAAAGCCAGAAAAAAAAAATACTTAAATCAGGAAAAGTCACTCTTTTGCTCTCTGCTGCTTGTAGAACTCTGCAGGACACTACGAGGAGCTGTGCTGAGTTGAATACAATAAAAAGCTGCTGAAGCGGGCTTTATTACAGAGGGCTGAAAAGAGCTAGGAATTGACCCAAAATGGCCAATAGACTACAGGTTTCTGGCTGGAACCACTCCTTTAGGGACAAATAAGCTGCTCAGTGCTCCCCACTCCCACTGGTGAACAAAGACGCTTCCTTTTATCCAAATAAGGATATGGAATAGCACAGGAACCAAGACAAAGCCCAGAGATCAGCAAACTCTGAAGACTGGACTATTCTAGTTCAGTAAGGTGGGAAAACAAGATTTTTTTTTTTTTTTTTTTGTTGCAGAAAACAGAGGAAAAATAGACAGTAAATGCTATAAATGTTTTAAACGGCTAGCACACTTGAGTGTGTTAGCCTACAGGTAAAATTAAGCAACAAATAACTTTTTAAAAGTGCAAAACAGTTAATCAACACAAAAATGGTTTAAATAGAATGCAGAGCTGTATAAACAGGCGAAAATGCAGTCGCTAAGCAGTAAATAATCAAAAAGCCAGAAAAAAAAATACTTAAATCAGGAAAAAGTCACTCTTTTGCTCTCTGCTGCTTCTAGAACTCTGCAGGACACCACGAGGAGCGGTGCTGAGTTGAATACAAGTGAAAAAGCGCGCTAAAGCGGGCTTTATTACAGGGGGCTGAAAAGAGCTAGGAATTGACCCAAAATAGCCAATAGACTACAAGTTTCTGGCTGGAACCACTCTAGGGACAAATAGGCTGCTCAGTGCTCCCCACTCCAACTGGTGAACAAAGATTCCTTTATCCAAATAAGGATATGGAATAGCACAGGAACCAAGACAAAGCCCAGAGATCAGCAAACTCTGAAGACTGGACTATTCTAGTTCAGTAAGGCGGAAAACAAGATTTTTTTGTTTTTCTTTTTGCAGAAAACAGAGGAAAAACAGACAGTAAATGCTATAAATGCTTTTAAATGGCTAAGCACTTGAGTGTGTTAGCCTACAGGTAAAATTAAGCAAAAATAACTTTTTTAAAAGTGCAAAACAGTTAATCAACACAAAACAGTTTAAATAGAATGCAGAGCTGTACAAACAGGCGAAAATGCAGTGTTAAGCAGTAAATAATCAAAAAGCCAGAAAAAATACTTAAATCAGTTATAGCAAATACAGTTATAACAAATGCTCTGAAATATACTGTATATTTCCAAAATGTTTGAGAAGGACAGTCAGAACACAAGAAGGTTCAGGCGAAAGAGAAAAAAAAAAGTTTTGTTTTACTTTTTGAAAGGGAAAAAGGAGGAACAGAAGGCCTTATCAAATGTTCTCTCTGTATTAGGCAGAATGAGCTAATGACACTAGACTGGGAGGTGTGTCACAGTAGGGACGCGCAACTGCAAAGCCACCAAGTATAAAAGCAAGACACCAACAGGGAGGGAGGGTGGGACAAAATAGCCTACAGACAGCAAGACTGCATGTGGTATCAACACACTAAGTGTGTGGATACCACCAAGATAGTAGCAATACTGGGGTATGTCCCTGTGTACGGTGACAGATTCTGCTGTATGAGGTTCTTTGTGTTTCACTGTTGCAGTCTTCACACTTCTTATCTACCTGCAGGTATCCCTCAGTCAGCCTGAATACCAGAGTCTTGGGATTTCTGCATTAGATGCTGTCACTTCTTCTATGACGTCAGGTCGTCAGGAGTATAAAACATGCAGCTGACGTCATTACATCATTTTTTCTTGCCGAGTGGAGCCTGAAGCAGAAGCAGTGCCAGTTGGCCGCTACCTGAAATTTTCATTATTCGAGTTTCAGACCTGAAGTCTTCTAAAGCTAAGTACCCTATCGGGGATCCTTTTTTCTTGCTTTAACCAATGTCAGAAAAAAATAATAATTGTCATGCCCGTGGAAAGAAAATACCTCACAGAGATTTTCATTCTTACTGCGTCACCTGTTTAGGCCCAGACCACACCGTTCCTCACTGTTGGTTTTGTGCCCTGTTCAATGCCCAAACTATTCATCATTGGGTCATCTTTGTTGCTAAATTCTTTTGCTCTCATTCTCCATATTCAGAAATGGCTTTGATAAGCCTTCCAACTACCGATCTTCTGAAGAAATGTAAGGATAAAGAAAGAGACAGACTGCATAGGTCCAGAACTGCCGACGAAGCTTCCATTAAGCTAGTTGCCAGTCCACCGGTACTCAGTGTGGCACTTTTGCAGCCCCTGCTGCTCACTTCTACAGATTCGCAGGCCTCTACTGAGACCCATTCAGAGTTTGGTATGCCACAAGATGCTTCTTCGACTATGGAACCTGAAGATGTCTTTATCTTGGATGGGTCTGGAGACGCTGTGCAGGCACTGGCTTCTGAGGGTGTATTCAGACCTTCCAATGTTCGGATTAAACCGACTACTTCATTTCAGACTAAAACTACTGAATTTCTCAGGCCCGAAGTTCACACTATGCCTAGGAAACTGATGACCAAAGCACATTCTCAAGCTCCCATGCCACAGAAACAAATGCTTAGAATGGCTGAAGACCTTATTACTTTAACTGGGGGAAGCCAGCCTTCCCCTTCTGAAAGACAAATAATTGGTGTTCCTTCCGATTCTTCAGATCATGAGTCTGATGACTCTGACCCCTCAGATTACCAGGACATACCCTTATCTACCTATGGGGATTCTGATGCAGAGGATTCCATTCCCTCTGCCTCCCCACGAGAGGAGTTTTCTTTCGGTGAAACCCTGCATACCCTGAGAGAGCATTTCCACTAGGAGTGCCAGGTCTACCCACAGTCCAAAGAGACTCAGAGAATTTTTAAACTTGCCTCAGCATCAGGGCATTAAATTGCCAGTTTTGCTTGTTGAAGTACCGGCAACATATTATGGAATAATTAAACAAACAAAAAGTGATGTTGATTCCTGATTGTGCAGAACATAAATAATTACAAGAGTTAATGCATTCTGCTAACCAATTTGGAAAACATACTTTGCAGTGTGTTTTTGATGTTTCTTGCAGGGCTGCTGTCACTGGGTCTGTTCTTAGAAGGCATGCTTAGCTAAAGGCTTGGCTAAAGGAACAAATCTTGCCAGACTATGTGACAGCAAATTTACTAGCTGCTCCATTAAACCAATAACTTTTGTTTGGCACTAAAGCAGAAGAAGTTCTTAAAAAGATGGAGGAAAAAGCTAAATCTATGCAAACTGTTAAAGATTTCCTACAGGTACAGCCACCTAGATTCAGTAGGCATTGGCCTTTCAAAAACTGGTCCTTTCCAGTCCTTCCCAGACCTTCTCAGTCCAAACCCAGGGGCAGCAGACCACCAAGACTGGGTATGCACAGATCTAAACAATGGTGTGCTCCCACCTCAAAAACAGGAAGTGGTAAGCCACCATTCTATATAAAAGGTTCACAATGACTTGTCCTTCATCCTTCCCAGCCATGCCCAAGTACTTGCACCCCTAGGAGGAAAACTCGCCCTGCATGCAAAAAACTGGGAGTACATTACCCAGGACAGATGGGTCTTAAATATTGTAACCCAGGGATATAGATTCTACTTCCACTCACTGCCAAGTGGATTGCCACACCTCCCCCCAAACCAGTGGGCAGAAGCCCAAAAGCAAGTACTTTCTCTTCTCAGTGTCAAGGCTACTCAACCTGTTCCAACAGAGCAAAGGGACAGGGTTTCTACTCCAGACTGTTTCTGGTGCCCAGAAAAGAAAACTCTTGGCACCCTATCCTGGATCTGTCAATTCTCAATATCTTCCTGGTGGTTCCAAAATTCAAAATGCCTACTCTCCAACAGCTGCTTCCTGTGCTAGCCAAGGACTTCTGGCTGGTCACCCTAGACTTAAAAGAAGCTTATCTGCACAACCCTATAAGGAAATCTTGCAGGAAATACATTTCAGGGCAGGCTCTATGCACTATCAGTTCTCTGCACTTCCCTTTGACTTATCTACTGCACCCAGGGTATTCACAAAATGCCTGGCTCCAGCTATTGCATACTGCAGGCAGAGAAAAATTCAAATTTACCCATACTTGGATGATTGCCTGATTCAGGTGGACAGTCAATAATTGCTACTTCAGCAAATGACATTTGTAAAGAGATTTCTAACTTCTCTGGGGTACACCATCAACAAAAAGAAATCACATCTGGTACCCAGCCAGCAGATTGTATTCCTGGGAGCATGCATGAACACAACTTCCCAGATGGCATTCTTCACTCCAGAAAAACAGATTTATTTGACAAACTACTTCAAACTACTGGCCACCCAAACCCAGCTGTCTGCAAAACAAATACTGCAAGGCCTAGGGTTCAAGGGTCATGGCCTCTTGCATTCTACTAATTCCATATGCAAGACTGCATGCGAGGAAACTTCAATGGTACTTAAAATGTCTCTAGTTTCAACATTCTCAGGACCTGGAAACAATGATTCCTATCATTCCTTGCCTAAGGACAGTGTTCCTTTGGTGGGCAGAGGCCTGCTACCACAACAAGGGACTCCCTTTCACTCAATCCCCACTGCCCAAACCCTGACAACAGATGCTTCAGATTATGCATGGGGGGCTCACATGGCAGGCAAATGCATTCAAGGCAAATGGAACCCAACACAAATGCACCTGCATATCAATCAAAAAGAAATGTTAACTGTACAGAATGCACTGAAAGCCTTCAAATACTTTCCAGGACAACTCTTGATAAAGACAGACAACACCACAGTTATGTGGTACATAAGCAGGGGAACTCATTCCTACCCACTCTGCAGGTCAGCCATGGCTCTGTGGAACACAGCCTTGAGCAATCAAGTGCATCTGCAAGCTCAGTTCCTGCCAGGCAAACTAAATTCACTAGCAGATGACTTAAGCAGAAATCTAATGGACCCACACAAGTGGAAACTGGAACCCAAATCATTCAAGCTTCTGATCCACAGGTGGGGGGCGCCAGAGGTGGAAGTTTTTGCCTCCCCCTAGAACCATCAATTGAGGAAATTTTGCACCAGAACTCCCCACAGCCAAGCATGGAAAGTGGATGCCCTGTCCTTTACATGGGAAAACCTCTCAATCTATGCCTTTCCCCCTCTGCCCCTCCTCTCAAAAGTACTATTCAAGATAAAACAGGACAAGTCAAGGACAATCCTGATTGCACCAGACTGGCCACGCCAGCATTGGTACCCAATTTTGTGCAGTCTGACAGTAGTGCCACCCTGGCACCTGTACCAGACTCCTTCCCTGCTGTCCCAGCAGGAGGGCCAGATTTTTCATCCTCAGCTGCAAACCAGAATCTAGCAGCCTGGCTCATCCCCTGAATACATCACCAGCAAACCTCAGCAAACAGGTGCTGGATGTCATCTCTGAGGCCAGGAGGCCTAGTACTAGGAAATCCTATTCAGAAAAGTAGAAAAGATACTGTTCTTGGAGCCAGTCTCAGGGAAATGACACAGCCCTTCCCACCTTACCTCAAATCCTAGATTATCTAGCAGAACTGCTCTACAAAGGCCTATCCTTCTCTTCAGTTAAGATTTGTGCCTCTGCCATCTCAGCTCATTACAATACTGTGACACCCCTCTTCTCTCACCCTCTGGTCAAACAGTTCCTGAGAGAAGCTAGCAATTTAAGACCCCAGAGGAGAGCTCCCACTCCAGGGACCTTAACATTATACTAGAGAAGCTCACACTTCCCCCCTTTGAGTCTGTGCTACAGCAGAGTTAAAACTCCTCTCTTGGAAAGCAGCCTTACTTCTAGCCATCACTTCAGCTTGAGGAGTGCCTGAGTTACAGGCCCTTAAGGCTGTGGAACCCTTCATTACCTTCAATGCGGACAGAGTTTCCCTCAGGACTAACCCATCATTTATGCCCAAGGTGGCATCCAGTGTGGCTTTAAACCAATCCATCCATTTACCAACCTTTTTTCCCTAATCCTCAGAATAAAGAGGAAAGGATCCTGCACTCCTTGGACTTGCACAGGCAGCTTAGGCTCTACCTTGACAGGACTAAACCTTTCAGAAAATCTGACCAGCTGCTAGTCAGCTTTGCTACAGGGGCAGAGGGCAAGGCCATTTCAAAGCAAACCATTTCCAAATGGATAGCACACTGCATCCATTTCTGCTACAAACACCATGGAAAACCTACCCCACAGGGGATCAGAACCCATTCACTAAGGCCACCTCAACCTGTACAGCATTTCTTAGGGGAGTCCTTACCAGGGACATCCTGGAAGCTGCAACCTGGAGTTCTGTACACACCTTCACCAAGCATTACCACCTGCCTAGCTTTTCTAAATCCAGAGCTGGATTTGCTCCAGCAATCTTACAAGGCCTGCTAGCCAGCCCTAATACTTCTTAACTGCCTCCACCCTTCCTCAGCTTTCGGAATCTACCCAAGTGTGATGACTGCCAACAATGAGACACAAAGAACATAGCACAGTTATGTACACTTACCATAAATGTAGATGTTCGAGTGTATTCACTGTTGTATTCCTGGTTACCCTCCCTCCAGCCCCCTGACTTTTCTATACTTTCTACCTATCCTGTTCTTTTGGCCATATTTTATGGCAATGGTATTTACTTTTTACTGGAGGTGTTCCACACCATGTAATTGCTTTCTATTTTGGGGGCTCCTGGCATCTGGGGCAAGAAAAACGGATGTAATGGTGTTTGCTGCATGTTTTATACTCCTGAGGACCTGACGTCATGGAAGAAGCGACAGCATCCGATACAGAAATTCCAAGACTCTGGTATTCTGGCCGACTGAGGGCTACCTGCAGGCAGATAACCCCAAGTGTGATGACTGCAACAGTGAATACACTTGAACATCTACATTTATGGCTAGTGTACACAACTGTACTTTCCTACACCCAGCACTGCAGTCTACTGTGGTGTGTTCCCTACTGGAAAACTCCCACTAATATGTTGTATGACTACTACCAGACTAACAGCAGTGTGTTATTACATCAACTATATGGTGACAGTCCAGCAACAACAGTGTGCCACAATAACAGAAAACAATGCAAACCTGCTGTAGTATATGTTCCTTGTAAGCAACATACCTCTCAACTATACAGATGTTTGCAGAATGCCATGATGTTTGCCTCATAGTCTTGGTCATTTTCACACAAAAGTGTAGATGTCTGACAAATGGCTGGCCAACCATCGGTGGTTGATGTCAGAAAATAAAGACAGACATCTGAGTTTCAGATGCCATACCTTTCAGAATACAATTATGCTATTGTAATATCTGCTATTCTATTCACTTTTTTACTTTGTATGAGTAATGTTTAAAGAGTATCGCTAAGTTTGGGCCTCTGTCCCCCCATTAATTATGGCTTTGTCCTGATTTCTTGCTATAAGAGGTTGACAGGTATCTTAGGCATAGCTCTCAACTAAACAGGGACAAATGTCAACAGAATCATGGACTTAGCCAGAGTACATCAGGGACAGTCAGGAACACTTTTAAAATGTTAGTAATATTTCTGTGAGAAATTGACAGAATGAGAGGAGGTAAATTATAGTCCATCATTTGATGTTGCAGGAATGTGCACCTTTACGTATTGTCGCTATGTATTACGTGTAATCCACTAGCATTCTTACAACAGCCAACCACTGTAGGAGGGATTAACAGGGACAGATCTAAGATGTGCATGAAAATCAGGGACAGCTGAGAGTCATGCCTGTAGGTGTAGAACAGCAGAGTATCACTGACATGTCATTACCATACATCTAAGACAGGCTTACTGCTGTAATCTCTATTCCCCATACCTCCATTTTGGCATCTGCATCCTGTTATATGGAGAAATCTATTACATACCTGGTGGAGTGCAGTGCTCCTTTGTTGAACTTTGCTCCCAGTAATCTTTTGAAAATATGCTCTCTGTGTGAGTTAAACCTCATACAGACCTGTTCCTCATAACCTGCTGCTTGCCTTTCTAAGGTACTGCTCATTACCAGGTTATTGCCCCTGCACCATTCTGTGGCTCAGATTTGCTAATTGCAACCAAAACAGCTGAATTTCACTATAATTGACCAATGTCATGCCACAACAGTGTAATATATATGGCCTTCATGAAGACCTGGGCCCCTTTCTTAGTTAAGATGAACATTACTGAGGTGTGGGACTAGAGCATTTCAGAGGGTAGGTACCATAACTGTCAACTGTAGAGATTTATGCAGTATGTCCAGAGTTTCACCTCATATGTGTGGTCAGTGTCCCATGACATTGTGGTCATCTGGCAGTTCACTGGCACACATTGTGGGTTGAGGTCTGTAATGAAAGACACGCATTTGAGTGTCATACTTCATACTTATCAGAATATGCATACTTTTGCAATAGATGTTATTCTATCAAAGTTACTATCTTTGTAGGACCAAACTGTTCAACATGTCCCTATCTCTTGGCCTCTGTCGCCCCTAATTAATTATGGCTGTGTCTGGATTCCGTGTTCTAGGGGGTTGGGATGTATGGTAGGCCTGTGGCAGCTACCTTTATATACAGCTGTGTGTGCTACAGGCTGCAGCCACTGCTGCAGCCTAGTACACATAGGGGGAAGTTGTACACTTTGGAGGACAGCAAGCTGTACATATAACTGTGGCAGCTGTGGCAGCCCTGTCATTATGGCAGAGCCAGAGTAAAGGTACCCTTTACAGTCCAATCGAGGCATGTGATTAAGGTACATCTGTTATGCAACAATGCCAATAATAGAGTAGTAGGTGACATATAGTTAGGCTATACGGATATGTGCAGTGTGTCCCTACATGCAGGCCTTTGACTTGCAAAACTGGATAGCAGTTCATTAAATAGCAGTAACCTATGAGGATGAAGATTGCAGGACTCAGTCATTACTTGGTGTCTTCACAAAAATGTAACCGAACTGCAACCCAACACTGTATTTGAACCCAGGACTGTGTGTGGCATAATTTACTGCATGCAAAGCATTTAACAAACTAAGCTACTGAGTTACTGCTATAGCAGGTATATTTACAAGGTATATGTGCAGACATTTAGGCTGTGACACACATTGTCTACATCTATCTGTATGGGCATGGTTTTCTATTGCTGTATTTCTTCAACAAGGTCCCAGTTGAATATGTACTTTGCCAGTGATGCCTTAGCAGGTGTCTTTGTACATGTTGCTGATAAAAGAGCACATTTACCTGCTATCACAGGCCTCACATCCATTATTATGTCTTTGGCTGTCTAGTGGTGTCTTGTTGCACCAGAGTGAAAGGTACACTTCCATTTTTCCCATTAGTTTTTATTCCAGTTTGCATGATGTAGCATGGTGCACAGCTCCACTGAGACACTCCTAATGACTGAAAGTGACAATCACTATGTCTGGATGAAAACAGCTATTTTAATTAAGATCTATGTAATGTAGCAGGTTAATGCAGTGTGCTGTAGGTGTGATGGGCTAGGGTTCGAAACATGGCAGAGGTGTTTATTTTGTACATGTGTTTGACAATGTAATAAACACATTTAATCATTCCAGCTCCATTTAAGCTGAGCTAAGCGAAGTAGCGCAGAGTGCTTCATTGCCCTGCACAGCTCCATGCAAATCCATGCTTAAAAATATAAAGAAAAGAAAAAGGGGGTGATAGGAAAGTGGTGAAATGAGGGTAAGCAGGGGGATAAACATAGTGAAAGCAGGTAGGGACGTGCAGGAAGGGTGTAGGAAGGAACCATAGCTATCCATTTCTTCCACAGCAACAGCTATGCTCTTTGACAGATTATGTACATGAATTTGGACTCCAAACCCCAGAGAGGGGTGAGGACAACATAACTGCATTGTCAAGCCAATTGGACCAAATTACTTGTGTCCAGAGGACACGTGTACAGAATGGAGAGCTATGTATGGGGCGATATTTTTTTTAGGACAGGTGTCCATTTTTTTTTTTAATTAAGGTGAGAGTGGATAGGTCCATGTGAAGAAGTAAGTTGGGTAGAAGAGGATGCATTTACAAACAGACAAGACAGATAAGGCAGCAAACAGGGGTGGTGTGTGACACATGAGGTGGGTGAACACCTTAGATGTGGAGGGTGTTGTGGAATCCAAGTTACACGTGCCTCAAGACAGCAGCAGCATGACTCATGTCCCAACCTTTGGGACTGTCAGCACTGTTCCTTCACTGCCTCGAGTATACCTGTGTTGGACATTGGGCACCAGGGTGAGGCTGCATCACCAGGTCAGCCAGCATGCTCTCACTCTGGCGCAGGCGGTGTTCATAGCTGCAATGAACAATCCTGCACACCATGACTGGCAGTTGATCCTGGGTAACATTTGTCCCTCCACCACCGCTCCCAGGGAAGCCAGGCCCCATCCACTGAGGTGGTCTCACCCAATGTCACAAGTGATGCAGGGCTGTGGAGGGGGCACCACCAGTCTTGTTCTCAGATGTGCCACAACCCAGTGCTATGGTAAGTTAAAGCAAGGTGGGCAGATCAGCCGGAACTGGCCTCCCTTGGCATGCTGTGGTAATGGAGGTATAGCAATAAGTATAGGTTAGTTGTGAACAAATCATTGTTATTAAGAACAGCAAGCCAGAACACTGGAAATAACCCAGTTATATGTCAGTGCATACTACCTGAAACACAACAAAAAAATTACAGAACAGTCAGTATAGCAGCATGCCAGTAACAGTTACAGCATAAGGCCAACAACACAGGTAATTTAACAAGATATGTTAACATGCGACCATCATAATACATAACAATAATAAAAAAACATGTCCCAAAATACAGTTAATGTAGTAACATATGTTAATAGTAGATCATAATCAATGAATAACAATAAGAAATAAATGAAGATAAGGGGTGGGGAGAGAGAGAGAGAAAAGCAGTCCATTTGTCACATTGCAGTTTATATTCCTGACAACAGTACAACTACAAGTCTGTATTTTCTTTATGTGTACCATGATTACAAGTCTCCTATAGCTGATGTAGCATGTACATATCTCTCAAGCTATGTGCATGGGACACTATAGGCCAAGCCTTAACAACTGTGGGTATACAACTACACAAAATACTTGCATATCAGGTGGACCTAAATAATTACCAAGGTGTCCTGTGGGCTGATTTGGTGTTACTTTTCAATCTAGGTAAACATTTCCATAGTAATCCTGTGACAGACGGATTATACACTAAAAATTACATAATGTAAAATTGTGACACTTAAGAGACATGTATGTGTACAGTACAGACACTAAAAAGCTATCATGCCTTGATTGGCAGACATAGAAATGGAAGCCAGCAGCAGTGACTGCACTGGACATCTGCATATAATTTATTAATTGACTGCAGCAACTTTTAACAGACATTCCAGCCATAAAGTCATACCGGGATTGCACATTTTATTTCTGACTGAATATTGCTGATAAACACATTTTTGTTAATGATTTTAACAGTCTGTTACATCTAAACACACAATTATCTACTCATAATATGGGCTACCTCACCCTTTTACCTGTACTTCCTGTGGAGAGAGACATTGTGAACATTACGTGACTGCTACTAAATATTTACTGCTATATACCACTGGATCCAAACCCTGGACTGTGTGTGGCAATATGTGCTATATACAGAGCATTTAACAAACTGAGCTACTGAGTGACTGCTGATTACTGACTGACGGATATTTGCCTTGAGTTCACCTGGTACCAAAATATGACCTGTTAGTACTGCTTCAGTGTTATACTAGACTGCAGTGACAGTAGAATGTGCATGCAGGAAATACAAGCATAACAAATATAGTAGGTAAGCTATATTTCAGTATCATATCTGTGAAGTCAACAAACAATATCAGTTCATGGAGTGGGCTACCTCACCCATATGTTGTACCTATATTACCTGATGCCTGTGGATGACAGAACATTATGTGACCAATACTGGCCTACAGACAGCCTTGAACAGTACTATATGACTTAACCAATACAATTTGCAGTCAATATATTTGCATTCTACAGCTTTTACAGTGTTATACTTCATGGCAGCACCTTACCTTGCCAGCCTCAATGTATACAGCTCTACTGCAATAGTTATGTCAAGACAATCCTAATTTACACCATTTTCCTTGGTGTTATTTGTATTGTTTCTTGTTTTTATTGAACTACAGTTGACATTATTCATTTATTGCACTACAGCGCTAATTCCTCATTTATTGCACTGCAGACATTACTGTATATACTTTATTGCAGTTAATGCTTTACTCTTTCATGTTTATTTCACTTCAGTTAACATAATACATCCATACTCACCACACTCATGGTGCAACCTGGACAAACACTGGACATGCGACTCAACATTGTGAGCCATCTCAGCTGCAGCTGTTGGTAAAGAAGCACACCATTATGCCAACCAGTTTTGCAGACATTCAGATTACATATTGGTAAAACAGATGTAAAATTACTTACATATTATGGAGCATTTCTTGCCCTCGTTTCCTGGACCCAGGTGTCCATGGTTCCTCTCTTTCACGTTTTCAGGTCATCATGATGGTGACAACACCGCTCACCTGTGTGCGGGAATACCAGTAACACTGGTGAGTTCTCTGTCCAGCCAGTCCCAGGCCTCTGCCTTACACTCTGAGCCCTGGAAACCACCCTGCAGCAGCCTATCATCGTGGGTTTTCACGAGAAGCCCAACCATGACCCTGGACTCCTGAATGCCCCAAAAGTGCACACCTTCACCAACACCACAAGCCATATTACACCTTCCGTTGACAGACCTACAATGGATTCTGGTGTATTCCCACCTATTGGGCTTAATATATGCTGTTTTCCTGCCCTTACATATCATTGGGCAACATTGAAAAAGTGCTGCATCACTTAGCAGCACGCAAAGCAGCTCAGCTGAAATGAGAAGCGAGACAACTTGCAGAGCCATAGTCTTTGTGGAGCTTAGCAGTGCACAAACCAGCCAAGTAGAGCCGAGCAGTGCACAAACAATGGCAGCTGTTACCATGTTTATGCAGTGCTTAGCAGGTTTAAGCACAGTTATGCAGAGCATAGCAAAGTGCAGCAGAGTGCAGCTGGGCCATATTTTAAAATTGTCTGTGTAATATGTATATCAAAATTAAAACCATATTTTCCCTTCCATGCATTCAAACCCTGGACCACACATGCAGCTGTAATTTTACCCATTTAGCTACATGAATATTAAGAAATCTAGTGTACCGTCACATATACCACTGAGTTACCTGTTAGCAGTGCTAAGCACCATGCCTAGCCACACAAACATGCTTACACATGCTTAAACACACCTTTAAATAAATAATTACATCCAGTTTCTATTTTTAGATGTCTTGCAGGTGTCTACTATCTTATATGTAAGGGCAGCTTGGCATTGCTGTGTTCTGCACTGTGCAAACATACTTTTTTTTAGAAAAAAGTAAAATAAAATTAAAACAAAAGGACATTGCAGGGAGTTTCTTACTCATCTGCAGCTACAGTTCGCACTACACCTTTCCCTACACTGATTCAATAACCATATTCCTTGGCTCTCCGTCGACAGTGCACCATCATTAATATGCATGGCATGCTGTCAAGGGACAGTTGTGACCACGAACACAGGTACATTCTGTGTAGGCTTTAAACAGTGCCTACATGGGTTTTATTAAATCCTGGGGTATATCTATTATTCACTAGGTAAAATAAATATGGGGAGATTCCTCAATATTGAAGATGTGGTTATTAAACCTGTCTTTAAGAGAAAGGGGAGTAGGACAAACCTGGAATCATATATACCCTTAAGTCTACTTTTGTGTTGTGTAAAAACAATGGAGAAAGTAATATCAGATAAGTTCATAGGTTCATAGGTAGATACTAGGTTATCGGCCCAATGGCCTATACAAGCCCAGCCAAAAAGGTACCCTGGTTTTTGCCACCCAAGAAAATGATTTTCCTGTGCCACTGTTGAGCAGAGCCACAAAGGTGATCCCCGGGGTGAATTTCCTATTTCCCATCCAGTCATCAAGATTTTTCTTGAAGAGTGCTAATGAGGAGCTTTGTTTGATATAGATAGGTAGTTTATTCCAGAGTATGGGAAGCCTCTGGGACAGGAATCTATCTCTCCAGCATGTTCTGTTTATTGTGGTGACAAGTCAAAAAAAGATAAAACACCAAACAAGTAAAAACTTCTGAAAACACCACACCGGGCACAAGTAGATAGGATTAGCGCTTTCGTTTATACTGATTAGATAAACTTCATCAGATACATACAAAAGGGAAATGATTACTTAAATACAAAAAATTGTCATGACATCACATCCTGTCAAAAATAAAAAAATTTAAATATATATATTTTCACTTATAAACAATAAATTTAAAACAAAGCATTATATCCTATCGAAACAATGCTCTTAATTTTAATAGACTCATGATATAAATGGTGTTGTTTAAAGCAGGAAACACCGAAGCATTTAATTTCAATTGCCATAATAGTTCATTATCTTCCAAATACAGAGAAATAGGGCCCCCCCCCATTATCTATGACTTTTTTTATCACTAGAAATTTGAATTCATGATCCGGGAAGGCTAAGACATGTCTAGCCAAAGCATTAGTTAAATTAGATTTAGCTATGGCATATACATGCTCATAAATCCTGTTTTTAATAGCTCTATCAGTCTTTCCTACATAGTATGAGGGGCAATGGTTACACATGGCCAAGTAAACAACCCCTTTACTATTACAGTTGAATTTATCATTAAGGTGAAATCTTGTCCCATTAATTTCAAACTGTTTAGTGACAAATATATGTCTACACATTCTACAAGCCCCACATTTTGACATTCCATAGTGGGGTTTATAAGTTTCTCTCTGTTTAACTTCTAAAATGTTTTTTAAATTTCTCCCCTTCTTAAAGGTAGTATTTGGGATCAAACCTAAACATTCTTTTAAAGAGGCATCATCCAAAATAAATGACCAGTTTTTATTGATAATAGTCTTAATGTTTAATGCATCTTTGGAGAATGTAGTGATGAAGTTGGTCCCTATGAAGTCTTTCCCATATTCATCAGTATCCAATGGATATGATACAATTGGAATACAATTTGTAGTATTCGACCTAACCTCTCCAAATTCCCTATTTGGTGAATTATTGGATACATCAATTGTATAACTTAAAATAGGCAAAAACACCCCTTGTTTTCTCTTGGATGAAACTTCTCTGATTAACTCATCAATGAGTGTGGATGGATATCCTCTACTTAGAAACATTTTATACAATATTTTACATTCATCCAAGAAATCATTCTCCAAGGTGGACATCCTAGCTGCTCTGACCAACTGGCCTTTCACTATACCACGTTTTTGGTGCAGTGGATGGCAGCTAGAAAAGTGGAGAAATGAGTTAGAATAGGTGGATTTGCGATGTATCCTAGATGTAAATGCATTTAATTCATAGTTTTTGGTTAACATGACATCTAAATAAGTGATGGAATTTTCTTGAAAATCATGGGTGAATTGGAGAAAATTTGTAGAATCATTAATTTCTGAAATGAATGTTTCTGCACATTCTTTGTCCCCATTCCACAAAATAAAGACGTCATCCAGGTATCGAGTATACCATATTACCTTTTCAATGAAAAGGGGAATTTTAAAAAGGAAATTCCTTTCCCAAGCTGCCATGACTGTATTAGCAAAAGTCCCCCCACATGGGGAACCCATCGCTATTCCAGTTTTTTGAAGAAAAAACTTTCCATCAAACATGAAGAAGTTATTTGTTAGAACTATTTCTAATAAGTAAATTAAGACATCAATGTCATTACCAAGCATTCCCTTATCCAGGAGAAAGTCCCTGACCCACTCACATCCGATATCTTGTAGGATACAGGTGTAAAGATCCCGGACATCTATGGTCAAAAAGTTAAGTTCACAATTGAATGGGACTTTATTCATAGCTTTAAGGAATGCCCAGGAGTCCTTATAAATCTGTTTCTGATTTTCTAGAAATTTTTAAGTTTAAAGTCAATATATTTGGCACAGCCATACATTATAGATTGCCTGCCATCAATTATAGGTCTCCAAGGGGGAAGAGTAAGACATTTATGTATTTTTGGCAACCCAAAAAGTTTTGGAATTAATGGGTATGCCATCTTCAAATAGTTAAATAAGTCCATATCAATTCTGTCTTCCATAAACAGATCACTAATGAACCCATTCAGTCTACGATAGGCTCCATTGATCTCATTGAGTGAAACCTTTGAATAGGCAGGGGCTTCTAACAGATCTAATATTCTAGTAGTATAATCATCTTTATTGAAGAACACTAGTCCCCCTCCTTTATCAGGTTTGCAAATCCAAATATTTGCAAACTTCAAACTGTCTAACATATCTCGTTCAGTCAGAGATAGATTATTGTTATTATTCTTTGATCTATGTTGTCTCTGTAGTAAACACCTGATGTCATTTTCACATATTTTTTCATATAGGATGATAGACGGGTGTAAGGGTGGATTAAATACACTGGCTATTCTGAAATCACTGACTAAACTTGCAGTAGTGTTAAACATAACTTTCAAGTTCAACTTCCGGGTGAAAAGTTTTAAATCAGCCAGTGTTTTAGCTAAATCACTTTTGAAACAAGGGACAAAATTCAATCCTTTAGCTAAAACATCAACCAATTTTACATCTGGTTGAAAATCAGAATAATTGTATATTTTGAAGTCTCCAGTAGAATTTAAGATTATTTCAACATTTCCAGTAGAGGGAATACCATTGAGAAGGATGCCAGAACTTATAACAGAGTCCATCACCTCTTCTTCTTGTTCTGGTAATTCCTCTTTTTCTGGTTCTGGTATCTGGGGACATGTTGTTGTACATTCCTTTTTACCCCAGACTGAAAAAAATATTATTGTTATTGTTGTTATTATTTCTTGAATTACCATTACCATAGTTGACATTATTATTAGTTCCCCTACTGGCAATTCTTTCACTTCTTCTTACTGGTGAGTTAGTACTCACTTCAAAATCACATTGTTCATGCACATTATCTACAGACTGAAAAGAGCATTCAATATCATTATTTTCAGAATTCAAATTATTATTTCCACCATCAAAAGCATTGTTATTGCTACCAGCGTGACTTTTAGGTAAAGGGTAAACAGTGCTTCTATTATAAGCTAATGCCTCCCTATTCAATTTCTTGATTTTATTCTCTTTGATTTTACACAATGTACTGTCAATACTAGAAAAAATATGCAAGAAATCGAACTTAGGAAAGTTCTTGTCATTCCTAATCATATTGTCTAACAATGTTAATTCATTCTGCAGGACCACCACTTGTTCACTGTAATTTTTAATGAGACAGTCAATAAACTCAAGTCCTTGCTTATCGAATAAATGCAATAAGTCTTTATGGAAATCTGAATGTAGCACAAGCCCATTAGGGAAACGCCACTGTCTTAAACCTTTAGGGACTTGACTCCTTGCGCTGCATTCTTTTAAATATTGTATTTCAATCTGAAGTTTTTTAAATTTGAAAAGCTTTAAATCAAAACTCTTCAAATTATTGGTTAAATCATTTGTCTCAACAATATTATTGCCACATTGTGGGTCCGACCCAGTTATATTGAACAAGTCATTAGGTTCTTTCAACCAGTCATTTAAGACTGGAATAGATGAAACAGTACCTGTATTTGTGTCAGGAAAGTTGTTGCACAACATAAAGTTGTCGGAACTGTTCGACGGTCCTGCTGCAGCTGCAGGATTACTTTCACTATTGACTGGAACAATTGAAATGGCGCCTGTTGTAGAATTGCCCCGATCCTTCGATCCTGGGAGTCTGTTCAATTCAGCATTAGACTGCAGTTGCTGGCGCTGTTGATTGGAACCGTTTCCAAATGCTCCGTTCACATTTCCATTTCCACTAATGTTGCTATTAGTTGTCATCCTGTTCGCACTACCAGCAGTACAGGCATTGTCACGGCTAACAACTCCTGCAACCTGGCTTGCAAGAGACTCAACACGTTGCGTGAGGAGTTCAATGAGAGCTGTTAATTTCCCAAAAGAAGCTGACTCATTGCTATTCAAAATAGTATTGCCAGTATCCAACGAATCTGGAATATCAAACAAAGTCTGCGATCGGGAAGCCATGGTGTTCACAAACCAAACTCACAAATCAAAAAAAGATAAAACACCAAACAAGTAAAAACTTCTGAAAACACCACACCGGACACAAGTAGATAGGATTAGTGCTTTTGTTTATACTGATTAGATAAACTTCATCAGATACATACAAAAGGGAAATGATTACTTAAATACAAAAAATTGTCATGACATCACATCCTGCCAAAAATAAAAAAAATTAAATACATATAATTTCACTTATAAACAATAAATTTAAAACAAAGCATTATATCCTATCGAAACAATGCTCTTAATTTTAATAGACTCATGATGGAAACGGTGTCGTTTAAACCAGGAAACACCGAAGCATTTAATTTCAATTGCCATAATAGTTCCTTCTCTTCCAAATACAGAGAAATAGGGGCCCCCCCCCCCATTGTCTATGATTTTTTCTATCACTAGAAATTTGAATTCATTATCCGGGAAGGCTAAGAGACATGTCTAGCCAAAGCATTAGTTAAATTAGATTTAGCTATGGCATATACATGCTCATAAATCCTGTTTTTAATAGCTCTATCAGTCTTTCCTACATAGTATGAGGGGCAATGGTTACACACGGCCAAGTAAACAACCCCTTTACTATTACAGTTGAATTTATCATTAAGGTGAAATCTTGTCCCATTAATTTCAAACTGTTTAGTGACAAATATGTGTCTACACATTCTACAAGCCCCACATTTTGACATTCCATGGTGGGGTTTATAAGTTTCTCTCTGTTTGTTAGAAAAATCTATACATGCTGCTTAGAAAATATATTTACAATGTATGCTGCTTGGGAAAATGTGTATTCAAACATTCAAACACATATAAGTTGTGTGGTCAAATATATAGAGAAATGTGTGCTTTAGTTAGGAATAAATGTACTTAAATCCATAATAGAGAACAAAGTTTATGTAATGCATTTAATTCTGTCTTACTAGAATAATAGTAGAAATAAACCTGCATATTATTGCTTGAAGCACAAGCTGCAGTGTAATCAGAAATTTGGCCTTGGCAGCGTTCAAGCGCAGCCTGGCTCATGTCTTTCAAGTAAAGATTATTTTGCAAAGTTAGAAAATAATAAATCTGCCTGCATGCATATCTTTTCCTGCTTCCACCAGGAGAATAGCCTTGTGCGCACTATCAGAGATAGTGCCCAGCTGGTGAACAAGAAAGACAAAGAGAGGCATTAAAGAAGACATACATCTATTGTATTCGAACTAATCTAAGAGCCTTGAATTGGCTACATCCTCAGGAGGTCATCGTGACTGACCAGGTGCTTGCAAGGCTGTAACATTCTCATGGGAAAAAGACTTTTTTGAAAAACACCATCTCAGCACTTTTCATAAGTTACTATGATGTAAAGACCCTGTCACTGACCACGCCAGTGAGGTGGGCAAAACTGATAATGACATATATAAAAATGGTGTCTTCTGTCAATAAAGCAGACAAAATTCTGTACAAGTTTGTGTATGGTTTTGCCTCCTAATGTACATTAGAGCGTTAGATACTTGAGTTCTCCTGCATTATTGTTTGTTATTGATTGACATTGTTTTTGAATAACTCAATGATTTTTACAGTCTGACTCTAACAAATTTATTTAACATTTTGGTCCTAATCGTGCGAATTCCCTTGGTAAGCTGCAGGTCACAGAGTGCATGAGTGCTAATAAATCTGCAGGAGAAGCTGCCGAAAAGAATGGTTCTTCTTAAAGTGAAAAGACCTCCGACTGAATTGTTGTGTGTAAAGAGGCTGTCCACTTTCTGATCTGTGGCTGAAAAGCGGAAGACTGGGCCCCAAGGAAAAACAATAAGAGCAGGAGGCTCAGGTAAGAAGAATTTCCCTCTTTGTCTTTGTTTTAGATCAGGGACCAGGTTACACTGTGCTATTGCTAAGGTTTGTGATAGCAGGGAGAGAGAGAGTCGAAGTATTGTATCTTGAGTCATAGATCAGGGAATAACAAAGCAAAGTAAACAGTCATTCTAGACACTACTGTGGATATGGGCAAATAAGATACCACGTGGTACAAGAGAAGGGTTACGTAACAGTCTTTTTAAGACATGGGAAATCAGTGCACTAAGAGATCACGAGATCCGCCCCTAACGGATAAATTAAAGCATATGCAATTGCAGTAAGCAGATAATGTGAGATATTTTGCAAAATGTGTTAACAACTATAAATTTGATAGTAAACTAGATAAACTTTCACTAGTTAAACTCCTTAAACAAGCTTTAATCTGATGCAGGGCGTCAGGCAAAAAAAAAAACAGCACCAACTAGGCATACCTCAAGCACATAGGTGGATTGAGGAAGCAAATTGTAAAAAAAAAAACAGAAGCTTAAAAAATTCTGAAACATTTTTAGACAACAGAGTAAAAGGTCTAACAGACAGAATCTCTGAAAAATGAAAACTTAGAGCAGACTGGACTTGCATTAATTAATGCATACAACAGGAAAATGAGACAGTAGATGGATATTATGCTAGATTATTAAAATGCTTAAAACAACAATTAAAAAAAATACATTTTTAAAAGGTTGCATTGCCTCTGTTAGTAGTTTTATTACAAGGCATATGATAAATCACTGAACAAGCAGGCTGCAAGCCTTACTTGAGTATGCTAGACGTACTGAAAGACACTTTAATAGTAAAAAGAAAAAAAAGGCACAAGTCTTCACTGCTGAAGACGGAGCTGAAGTATTTGTATTACAGTCAGGTAAAAGGGCATCTAGCTAGGACTATAAACAAAATAAGAAAGCAATGACAGAAGATAAAGGAGATGTGGACTGACTATATGATAGTGATAATAACCAAAAATCATCAGGAAAGGTTAATAAACAAAAAGAAAATGTGAATGTAGTAGAGGGAATAGAGGAAGTACAAACAGATGTAGAGAATAAAAATGAAAATAAAATTTTAGATTTAGCATTGTTGAGCCTGGAGCTCTACCTAGCAAATACAAAACCAGAAGTAACACTTCTGGTGGAGGGAAGAAAGGTCAAATTCCTGTGTGACTCAGGAGCGTCACGGACTTTGGTACACCCCTCCAAGTTACCAAAACATTCTAAATCACCTGATTATATATTAGTAAAAGCAGCAAATGGACAGCTATACAGGGAACCACTTTCCCATAATATAGCAATAACTGACCCTGTTTCAGGTATGACTCAGAAAAGTAAAATTGTAGTTTCTGCAAAAATATACAGTAAACTTACTGGGAAAAGACCTTGTGCAGATATTTGGCATAGCAGTAGTTCCTACCATGCAGGGTATGGAAGCACAAAGACAAATGAATGCTCTTGTGGTGTGATCAGAGGGTGAAGCCTATTATTGGTACAGCCAGGACCTAGTTATGATTGGTCCAGGGGCAGTAACCAAAGAACTGATAAACGTAGCCATCAGTAAGGTACCCTCCCTTGACACTGATCAGCAGCACTTGTTACATTGTACTCCATACTACTGTAGCACACCAGGACCTAATAAGAAATATAAGTAAAAATCCTGCTGACAAATTAATATTACAAACTTTATGCTGAAATACTGAGGGAAACAGTGTAGTAAGCTGTTCATTACCTCAGGAGTTCATGAGATTGTATAAGTCCAATAGACTGCCACATGTCAGCTTGACAAAAAACAAAAGTGTTAAATGGGCAGACTTAAAAAAAAAAGGTAACAAAATGGAAAAACAGACTGATTTAAAAATGTCAGGACAAGGGATATAAAAACAAAACTGAATTGGTTGACACAGACACATACAGCTGTACACTTGCAATCTAGTAAGGACAGCTGATTAGCATTTTATTAAAAGAAAAAGAGGCCTTGTGTAAAATTCCAACAACTCTGTGGTCAACAGGCAAGTTAAATGTAGGGCTTATTCAAGCAGCAGGACCAGTTACAATTACCCCAAAGTCAGCTTTTAGACCACAGAAAAAAACAATACATTTTGGAAAAGAATGCAAAAGTAAAAATTAAGCCTATAATAAGCAGCATTACTCAAAAAAGAAGTACTGGTAGAATCTCCTGATTCACCATGTAATACACCCCTATTTCCTGTTAAAAAAAGCAAACGGGGAATGGCAGATGGTACAAGATTTATAAGCTGTAAATAATGCAGTAATACCTAAAGCACCCACGGTGCCAGACCCACATACCTTGTTAAATGATTTAAAGCCACAACAGAAGTATTTTACTGTGGTAAATATAAGCAATGCTTTCTTTTCAATACCTATACATCCTAATAGTCAATATTGGTTTGCATTTACATTTCAGGGTAAAAGGTATACATATACTCGACTACCACAGGGATATTGTGAGAGCCCAATAATATTTGCACAAAAAATGGCTAGCAACCTGGCAGGGACCAGAAAGTAGTCAAATTTTACTTTATGTAAATGACATCTTGCTAGCAGCACCCAGCAGCAGTGCAGGGTGAATACAGTAGCATTGTTAAAATTTTTATTAATACAAGGACACAAAGTAAACAAAAGTAAGTTACAACTTTGGGAAAAAAAACACAGGTTAAATACCTGGGATATGTGATATTCAATAAAGATAAAATACTAGATAATGGGAAAGAAAAAAGGGAAAAAACAGCAATTTTGCAAGCACCCAAACCAACAACTAAAAAAGAAATGATGTCTTTTCTTAGGTACAACTAATTTTGTTGGAACTGGGTACCAAATTATTTTACAATGGAAAACAAAAGCAGAAATGGCTTTCTGCAGGTTGAAACAGTTAATAGCTTCTTCATTAGTTTTAAGACTTCCAAGTTATCACAAACGTTTTTTTAGACCATAGATTGTAAGCAATGGTACATGACATCAGTATTAAAGCAACAACATGGGGATAAGCAATGCCCCATAGCTTACTATTCATCACAGTTAGACCCAGTGGTGCAATCTTTGCCTCACTGTGTACAAGCAGTAGTTGCAGCAGCAATGGCAGTACAGGCTTCAGCCTCAGTGGTGTTATTCCACCCTCTCACATTGAGAATGCCTCATGCAGTTGCAATAATTCTGCCACAAGAAAAAGTTGCATACCTTTCTCCTGCTAGACATCTTTCATGTATGACCATACTGCTGAGTCAACCTCATATAAACAGTTAGCTTTACCTAGACAAGATCTTACAGATATGCCCTTGGATAATGCTGAGGTGACATATTACGTAAATGGCTCATGCAGAAGGGGTCCTACAGGGAAAAATCTGGTGGGGTATGCAGTAGTTACAGACACTAAAAATTTAAAAGCACAAACTTTGCCACACAACTTGTATGCTCAAGCAGCAGAACTGGTAATTTTGACAGGAGCATGTATTTTAGTAAAAGGCAAAAAAAGTAAACATATATACTGATAATCAGTATGCTTTTTCTACAGTGCATGTGTTTGCACAATAATAAAAAAATAGAGGATGATTACATCCAGTGAAAACCTATTAATCATGCGCAATTTATTTTGGAGCTATTAGAATCTATTCAGTTGCCTACCAAAGTAGCTATTTGTAAATGTGTAGCTCATACAAAACAACAGGATAAGATTTCAAAGGTAATGCACGAGCTGATGCAGCTGCAAAGCAAGCAGCCTCAGACTCAGAAACTTTATTTTTTTAATGAAAATTACAGCCCTTTGAGATTTTAGATTTAGACATGTTAAAAACAATGCAAATGCTTACTACAACAGCAGAAAAACAAAACTGGGTAAAACAAGGTGCAATTTTTAAGAATGGACTGTACATTTCCAAAGGAAAAAAACAATATTACCGTCTAATTTATTTAGATATGCAGCTTTGTTGAGCCATGGGCAGAGCCATGTCTCAACAGGGGATGGTACAGTTAGTAAATAAAATATTCCAAACATATGGATACATAAATTATACAATAAAATTTTGTGCAGCTTGTCATACTTGTAACAAGCACCATGCACAAGGAGCATTTAAAACAAGCAAGGAGTTTCCTACACCACCATATCCATTCCATACTATTTGTATGGACTCCATAGAGTTGAATAAATGTGAAGGAAAGAAATACTGTTTAGTGATCATAGATATGTTTTCAAAATGGGTAGAAGCTTTTCCAACCAGGAATCCGAATGCAGCAACAGTGGCAAAGGCCCTAGTAAAGGAAATAATTCCTAGATTTGGCATACCGGAAAGAATCTATAGTGGCAATGAGACACATTTTGTCAATCAGACAATTCAACAACTTGGGAGATTTTTTTGGGATTTCCTTAAGGAATCACTGTGCTTACCACCCACAGTCAGCAAGACTGGTGGAGAGGTACAATGGGATTTAAAAAACAAGTTAAGAAAGTTAATGAGTGAGACTCAAAAGAATTGGATTTGCTGTTTACCTCTAGCATTGCTGAGCATGAAAACAGTAACAAATGTAAAGGGTTTGATCCCCTTTAAAGTAGTATTTGAAAGGGCATATTATGTGCCTCAGTAAAAAGCTCTCATGCCTGCAGAGCTGGAGGCTGACAGTTCACTAGCTAATTATATAAAGAAACTGCTTATAAATAAATCTGTTTTGCAGTTTAACTCTTTTCAGACAAAAAACTTTCAGCTGAATAAAAACTTTGTGACTGATACACAAGGGCAAAATGGCCAAGAGTAAAGAAAACAATAAAGCAGAGCAACCCAAGAACTATAGCATAATTATTTTAACTGTGCATTTGTTAACTATAAGTGTGACAATTTTTCTCTTATTGTGGTTTTTCCCTGCACTCAACCACACAAGTGAAAGTGAGAAGGAAGACGTGATGAACTGTTTATAGACTGGCATCCAAACTTTAACACGCACCTGGCCATGAAGCAAGTGTATACAGAAACTATGCACATTTCAAATTGCTGAGTTTGTACAGCTATACCAACAACATATAATAGACTTTAACGTCCTCTGTCCCTCTGGGGATAAAATGAGACTTTGGAAAGTTTTTATACAGAAACTGTGAGATCACAGGACAAAATTGCTTTATTTTTACCTGTTCACACAAAAAGGAGTTGTATGTTTCTACAAAAGTAATACCCTCCAGGTGGGCTGGAGTAATGGTAATATAACAATGTCTTATAAATGTTACATTAAAGTCAAAAGTGGGGGTACTGTTTGTAATACTAACCATGATTCATATCTGAGTTCAATAAAAACTACATTAAATGCAGTATGTGACAATCCAGTCTTAACTAAGCAATTGTCTATTAAGAATGAAAAAAATGTTTCATGCAGGGATAACACGTATCAGTACCAAAGTAATGATTTTATTTGTGGGAAAAAGGCATATAAATGGTTACCTGAGAATTGGTCCGGCAGTTGTTTTTTGGGTTATCTGGTTTTAGCAATAAGACATACTGCAGAATTACCTTTGGGTAAAATACGAAACGTAAGGAAAACAGCTCGAGAATCTGAAGGTCCAGTGAAAAAAACCTGTGAATCCAGTTGGTAAAATCGAAGCTGGTTGAAAAGGCCATAATTCAGTGAAAGACAAAAGTAAATTGACTCATATGAACTTGGGCAACAGTGTTATATCCAGGGCAGGAATACCACCAGCCTATGGAGCAGTCAAATCGATCTGGGAGCTGAGGAAGCTGTCAAAAAGTCATGAACAATGCAACTTTTTCCACCCTAGAATTGGTGACTAATGAACTGAATGCAATAAAACTGTTGTGCTACAAAATCGAATGGCTCTTTACTTCACCCTAGCGGCAAGAGGTGGTACACGAAGAAGAATGCTGTGCATTCCAGACAACCAACATGAAATCAATGACCACCTAGAGGTAATTCAGCAAGTATCAGCAATGACTAAACCAGGCCCAAACCCACTGACTAACTTTTTCCAGAATCTGTTTGGGGGTGGGGTTCCATCCTATTAAACATTTAATTGCTATTTGTGTGGGTATACTCCTAATAGGAACATGTGTTTACTGTGAAATTCCTGCATGAAAAAAAATTAATCAAAAATTTGTTGATATATCTGCTACTGAAACTTTTACCAAAGTGTTGAAATTAAAAGATTAATTTCAAATGATGCTTTTCTGAAATATAAAACCAATGACTAACTTAACTGAAAGTCCTTGAAAGGAAAAGGCTGAGGAATGAAATAATATTGTTTATGTTTCAAATAGAATAAAATGCATTAACAGGAGGGAGAATGTTAGAAAAATCTATACATGCTGCTTAGAAAATATATTTACAATGTATGCTGCTTGGGAAAATGTGTATTCAAACATTCAAACACATATAAGTTGTGTGGTCAAATATATAGAGAAATGTGTGCTTTAGTTAGGAATAAATGTACTTAAATCCATAATAGAGAACAAAGTTTATGTAATGCATTTAATTCTGTCTTACTAGAATAATAGTAGAAATAAACCTGCATATTATTGCTTGAAGCACAAGCTGCAGTGTAATCAGAAATTTGGCCTTGGCAGCGTTCAAGCGCAGCCTGGCTCATGTCTTTCAAGTAAAGATTATTTTGCAAAGTTAGAAAATAATAAATCTGCCTGCATGCATATCTTTTTCCTGCTTCCACCAGGAGAATAGCCTTGTGCGCACTATCAGAGATAGTGCCCAGCTGGTGAACAAGAAAGACAAAGAGAGGCATTAAAGAAGACATACATCTATTGTATTCGAACTAATCTAAGAGCCTTGAATTGGCTACATCCTCAGGAGGTCATCGTGACTGACCAGGTGCTTGCAAGGCTGTAACATTCTCATGGGAAAAGACTTTTTTGAAAAACACCATCTCAGCACTTTTCATAAGTTACTATGATGTAAAGACCCTGTCACTGACCACGCCAGTGAGGTGGGCAAAACTGATAATGACATATATAAAAATGGTGTCTTCTGTCAATAAAGCAGACAAAATTCTGTACAAGTTTGTGTATGGTTTTTTGCCTCCTAATGTACATTAGAGCGTTAGATACTTGAGTTCTCCTGCATTATTGTTTGTTATTGATTGACATTGTTTTTGAATAACTCAATGATTTTTACAGTCTGACTCTAACAAATTTATTTAACACTGTTTAACTTCTAAAATGTTTTTTAAATTTCTCCCCTTCTTAAAGGTAGTATTTGGGATCAAACCTAAACATTCTTTTAAAGAGGCATCATCCAAAATAAATGACCAGTTTTTATTGATAATAGTCTTAATGTTTAATGCATCTTTGGAGAATGTAGTGATGAAGTTGGTCCCTATGAAGTCTTTCCCATATTCATCAGTATCCAATGGATATGATACAATTGGAATACAATTTGTAGTATTCGACCTAACCTCTCCAAATTCCCTATTTGGTGAATTATTGGATACATCAATTGTATAACTTAAAATAGGCAAAAACACCCCTTGTTTTCTCTTGGATGAAACTTCTCTGATTAATTCATTAATAAGTGTGGATGGATATCCTCTACTTAGAAACATTTTATACAATATTTCACATTCATCCAAGAAATCATTCTCCAAGGTGGACATCCTAGCTGCTCTGACCAACTGGCCTTTCACTATACCACGTTTTTGGTGCAGTGGATGGCAGCTAGAAAAGTGGAGAAATGAGTTAGAATAGGTGGATTTGCGATGTATCCTAGATGTAAATGCATTTAATTCATAGTTTTTGGTTAACATGACATCTAAATAAGTGATGGAATTTTCTTGAAAATCATGGGTGAATTGGAGAAAATTTGTAGAATCATTCATTTCTGAAATGAATGTTTCTGCACATTCTTTGTCCCCATTCCACAAAATAAAGATGTCATCCAGGTATCGAGTATACCATATTACCTTTTCAATGAAAAGGGGAATTTTAAAAAGGAAATTCCTTTCCCAAGCTGCCATGACTGTATTAGCAAAAGTCCCCCCCACATGGGGAACCCATCGCTATTCCAGTTTTTAGAAGAAAAAACTTTCCATCAAACATGAAGAAGTTATTTGTTAGAACTATTTCTAATAAGTAAATTAAGACATCAATGTCATTACCAGGCATTCCCTTATCCAGGAGAAAGTCCCTGACCCACTCACATCCGATATTTTGTGGGATACAGGTGTAAAGATCCCGGACATCTATGGTCAAAAAGTTAAGTTCACAACTGAATGGGACTTTATTCATAGCTTCATGGAATGCGCAGGATTCCTTACAAATCTGTTTCTGATTTTCTAAAAATTTTTTAAGTTTGAAGTCAATATATTTGGCACAGCCATACATTATAGATTGCCTGCCATCAATTATAGGTCTCCAATCAGAAACAGATTTGTACGGACTCCTGGGCATTCCTTGAAGCTATGAACTTAACTTTTTGACCATAGATGTCCGGGATCTTTACACCTGTATCCCACAAGATATCGGATGTGAGTGGGTCAGGGACTTTCTCCTGGATAAGGGAATGCCTGGTAATGACATTGATGTCTTAATTTACTTATTAGAAATAGTTCTAACAAATAACTTCTTCATGTTTGATGGAAAGTTTTTTCTTCAAAAAACTGGAATAGCAATGGGTTCCCCATGTGGGGGGGACTTTTGCTAATACAGTCATGGCAGCTTGGGAAAGGAATTTCCTTTTTAAAATTCCCCTTTTCATTGAAAAGGTAATATGGTATACTCGATACCTGGATGACGTCTTTATTTTGTGGAATGGGGACAAAGAATGTGCCAAAACATTCATTTCAGAAATTAATGATTCTACAAATTTTCTCCAATTCACCCATGATTTTCAAGAAAATTCCATCACTTATTTAGATGTCATGTTAACCAAAAACTATGAATTAAATGCATTTACATCTAGGATACATCGCAAATCCACCTATTCTAACTAATTTCTCCACTTTTCTAGTTTCCATCCACTGCACCAAAAACGTGGTATAGTGAAAGGCCAGTTGGTCAGAGCAGCTAGGATGTCCACCTTGGAGAATGATTTCTTGGATGAATGTGAAATATTGTATAAAATGTTTCTAAGTAGAGGATATCCATCCACACTCATTAATGAATTAATCAGAGAAGTTTCATCCAAGAGAAAACAAGGGGTGTTTTTGCCTATTTTAAGTTATACAATTGATGTATCCAATAATTCACCAAATAGGGAATTTGGAGAGGTTAGGTCGAATACTACAAATTGTATTCTAATTGTATCATATCCATTGGATACTGATGAATATGGGAAAGACTTCATAGGGACCAACTTCATCACTACATTCTCCAAAGATGCATTAAACATTAAGACTATTATCAATAAAAACTGGTCATTTATTTTGGATGATGCCTCTTTAAAAGAATGTTTAGGTTTGATCCCAAATACTACCTTTAAGAAGGGGAGAAATTTAAAAAACATTTTAGAAGTTAAACAGAGAGAAACTTATAAACCCCACCATGGAATGTCAAAATGTGGGGCTTGTAGAATGTGTAGACACATATTTGTCACTAAACAGTTTGAAATTAATGGGACAAGATTTCACCTTAATGATAAATTCAACTGTAATAGTAAAGGGGTTGTTTACTTGGCCGTGTGTAACCATTGCCCCTCATACTATGTAGGAAAGACTGATAGAGCTATTAAAAACAGGATTTATGAGCATGTATATGCCATAGCTAAATCTAATTTAACTAATGCTTTGGCTAGACATGTCTCTTAGCCTTCCCGGATAATGAATTCAAATTTCTAGTGATAGAAAAAATCATAGACAATGGGAGGGGGGGCCCTATTTCTCTGTATTTGGAAGAGAAGGAACTATTATGGCAATTGAAATTAAATGCTTCGGTGTTTCCTGGTTTAAACGACACCGTTTCCATCATGAGTCTATTAAAATTAAGAGCATTATTGTGGTGACAAGGTTTAGGTCCCTAGAGTGTGTAGCTCAGTGGGATTAGGATTTCTTTAAGTGCAGCATGTCCAACAGCTCTGGGTTTGACATAGCTTTGTATGTTAGGCAGAGATCACCTCTGAGTAGGCAATATGCGACGGAGTAAAGCTGGAGTTTTTGAGATGGTCTGCAGAGGGCATCTGTTTGAGTCCGGTAATCCTCTTTGTGAGGTATTTCTGCGGCCTTTCCAGGTGTTCTAGATGTCTTGTGAGGTACATACCAAAAGGAGTGTTGTACTCTGTAATGGGTCTAATGAGTGATGAGAAGAGGGGAATAATGACCTCTTTTTTTCTAGATTAGAAACCTTTTGTGATGAGGTGTGCCATGTAGAAGGATTTCCTGACTACTGTATTGATGTGATTATCAAAGGAGAGACTACTGTCCACCTGTGTCCCAAGGTCTCTTATCACACTTTCGGTGTTAATTATACTTATGTTGTAGTTCATGGGTACAGAGTTTTTACCAAAGGGGACGACAATGTACTTTTTGGCATTGAGCTTGAGGCCATGGCTTTGACAGCAGGCATCTGTCTCAGTGAGGCCGTTTTGTAGGATATCCACATCGTTAGGAGTTTCGATTATGGCTCCTAGTTTGCAGTCATCTGCAAACTTCATTAGTCAAAGACCTTCTGTGTTAGCCTGTACTTCAGAAAAGTAGATACCAAACAGGAGAGGACCCAGGACTGAACCCTGTGGTACTCCACTTGTCACTGGTCTGAAGTCGGATTTGGAGTCTGCTTCTTTCACAGTGTTGGTTCTGTCAGTGAGTTAGTTGGCAACCCATCTTATGACATAGGGATTTATACCTAGTTTAGTGAGTTTATCTATAATTCCAGAGTGGGGGGTGGTGTTGAATGCCTTGCCAAGATCTAGATAGGCTGTGTGAACTACCTTACCCTTGTCTACGGCTTTGCTGACTGCTTCAAAGAAGTCTATCAGGTTTAGGAGACATGATCTGCCTTTTACAAACCCAGTTTCAGGTAGTTATTGTCAGAACTGGATAAGTTGGGACTTGAAACCATATATCAGCATATGTTGAAAATAGATCTATTACCACTTGTAACATGATGTTCTATAACAATATAATAATAGCTATGAATGAACAATTGTGCTGTGATGTAATTTATATAGATTTAACTTCAGCATTTGACAGGGTCATACACAAAACACTGATCAATAAATTGGTACAACTAAGTATTGCTGTACTCTTGATAAGATGGATAGCTGCATACAACAACTGAACAGGTGAAATCCTTGGTTACAGTCAGGGTGTCCCACCGGGCTTTATCCTAGGCACTTACTTTTTGAGTTAGTATCTTTCAGACCTAACATTTTAATCGGAGGTGTTGTACAGTCTATATGCAGATGACCTAAATTGGGTAAACTGATTACTTGTGTTACAGATAAGGCATGTCTGCAAAATAACTTGACTAAATTGGCCATTTGGGCACAGGAGAATAATATGCTGATAAATATATCAAAAACTAAGCATATGACATTTGGGAGACATAAATTGAAAGGTGAATATTTAATACAGCACACCGTGATTGAAACTGTAGACTCATTTAAGGACCTCGGTATATGGGTAGATTCAGCTATGAGTTTTTCTAATCATATCAAGCAGTTGGTTGATGATAGTTATAGAACTATAGGTTGTATAAAAAGTTTTATAAAGTCTAGGAAATCAAACATAATGAAGTCATTGTTTGCTAGTTACATTAGACCCAAGCTTGAGTATGGAATAACAATATGGAAACCCTATAGGAAAACAAGCGTGAATAAACTGAAAGAGTACATAGGAAATATACCAAGGGCATCCATGGATGTGAAAATCTAAGTTATTATGAAAGACTAAAATATCTGTACTTGTACAGTGTCTTACAGATATCTAAGAAGAGATCTTATTCAAGTATATAGGATATTTAGAGACCTTTACCTCTGTGAATGTTTGGGGTTATCCAAAAGTACTAGAGAATCATCAGATAACCTGTGTAGAAGGTTCTATAGGGATGAGAAGTGTACTAACTGGTTCTCTGACAGAGTAGCTGATGCATGGAACAGACTACCAAATCATATTAAAGCAAGTACTAGTTTAGATATTTTTAAGAACAGCCCGGATACTTACTATGGAAACAAGTGTTTTGGTATATTGGTAAGCTAGAAGGGCATTAATGTCCATGCTTGAAATATTTGTATGTATGTATGTATGTAACAGGCACAGTCTCCTTTGTATGACCATTTCTCTATAAACTGTACAGGATACAGTAAGGTCCATGAATAGATCTGGGTATCTTTGGTTACTTCTGGAATGATATTGTTTAATATACTTTTGATAAGCAATGGAGTTGTTTCAAGTAGCAAACACCATCCCATCAAACTTCTTTTTGGGGTCCAGTTAGATAATTTAGTGAAATCTGTTTACAGTTTGTTTTCCTGTAGTTTGTCATATGATTTATCTGAATTTAATACAAAAAATGCCACCTACATTTTATGTAATATTCAGAGGGGGAAGGTCAAACATACAGTCATTCATATGGAGCAAGGAGAGGTCCCATAACTGAGCCTGTTTAACACAATAAAGGGTTCCAGAAACAGAAAAAAGATGGGCTTGCATATACGTGAAAACGTGTATGTTAGGTAGATATTTATCCATGAAGCTACCCCAAGTCAAAGTTTATTTTTTCTACTTCAGAAGGAAGTAGTGACTAGCCAACGATATCTATAGTCTTTGTCACATCCCTGAATATTCCTGGGAATGAAGAGACCATTGTTTATTTTATCATATGTAGTTAGTAACAGAATACATGGCTGTGACTGTATTACAGCCTATATGAAATCTATGTTATCCATTTGAAAGGGCAGCTTATCTTTTTATGTTTGTATGTTTATTTGTAGTCCATTTTTTAAACATTTCACTGATAGGGTATACATTTGCTATATGTCTACACTCACGTGGGGGTGAAAGTAAGGAGCCTTTAGGTAATGAAATGATTGTTGCAAGTTTGCAAAGAGCAGGAATGATGCCAGAGGACAGAAAGGCTGAACAGGTATCCTCAGTGATTTGATATTAGTGTGGCTGTCATTCATAAAAATGCATGATGTAGAACAGCAGTGTTGCCACCACATGCCTTGCCCAGCTTCCCTAAAAGTTTATGCATAGCTTTTATAAAGGTCATTGGACACCTCTTGTATCAATTTATTTGCAATGCTATTTAGGGCTGTGGTCAGTTAGAGGAGTTTGGAAGGACATTTCTATTATCAGTGATCTGATGAAAAATAATGAAGTGTATAAAAATAGTTCATGATTGCTAACATTGTATTTTCATGAAATCTGACCAGTTGCTATAATGGCTAAAGTTTTTGCCTCCTATGCAGGCACAGTCCTGATGTCCAATCAGTTGTGTGTATGGAGTTTGCATGTTCTTCCTGTGTCTCCATGAAGATTCCTCCTACCTCCCACATCATACTTAACCAATAATGGAGTTGTGGGCAGCAGCACAAACTTTAGGTGGCACCAGTAGGGGGAAGAATCGTATAGACCACCCGGTTTGGGCATTAACTGTGGTGCTCAATGTACTCAAAATAGGTAAACAGACTGAGTGCCATGTCAGGGCTAACCAGCTGATGGTGTAAAAACTGACTGAGGTGACTCAATCATGCTGACTAATGTTACCAAATGGCAGGGGTATGGTGAATCAATCATGCTGACTAAAGTTACTAAATGGCATGGGTATGGTGACTCGATTATGCTGACTAACGTTGCCAAATGGCAGGGGTATGGTGAATTGATTGTGCTGACTAATGTTACTAAATGGCAGGGGTATGGTGACTCGATTATGCTGACTAATGTTGCCAAATGGCAGGGGTATGGTGAATTGATCCTGCTGATTAATGTTACCAAATGACGTGGGTATGGTGACTCGATCCTGCTGACTAATGTTACCAAATGACGTGGGTATGGTGACTCTATCATGCTGACTTATGTTGCCAAATGGCAGGGGTATGGTGACTCAATCATGCTGACTAATGTTACCAAATGGCAGGGGTATGGAGATTCAATCATGCTGACTAACGTTACCAAATGGCAGGAGTATGGTGAATCAATCCTGCTGACTAATGTTACCAAATGGCGGGGGTATGGTGACTCAATCAGGCTGACTAATGTTACCAAATTGCATGGGTATGGTGACTCAATCCTGCTGACTAATGTTACCAAATGACGTGGGTATGGTGATTTGATCCTGCTGACTAATTTTGCCAAATGGCAGGGGTATGGCGACTCGATCCTGCTGACTAATGTTGCCAAATGGCAGGGATATGGTGAATCGATCCTGCTGGCTAATGTTACCAAATGACGTGGGTATTCTGACTTGATCCTGCTGACTAATGTTGCCAAATGGCAGGGGTATGGTGACTTGATCCTGCTGACTAATGTTGCCAAATGGCAAGGGTATGGTGACTTGATCATGCTGACTAATGTTACTAAATGGCAGGGGTATGATGAATAGATCATGCTGACTAATGTTACCAATTGGCAGGGGTATGGTGAATCGATCCTGCTGACTAATGTTACCAAACTGTATGGGTATGGTGAATTGATCCTGCTGATTAATGTTACCAAATGACAGGGGTATTGTTACTCGATCATGCTGACTAATGTTACCAAATGGCAGGGGTATGGTGAATAGATCCTGCTGACTAATGTTACCAAATGGCAGGAATATGGTGAATCGATCCTGCTGACTAATGTTACCAAATGGTGGGGGTATTATGACTTGATCGTGCTGACTAATGTTACCAAATTGCATGGGTATGGTGACTTAATCCTGCTGACTAATGTTACCAAATTACGTGGGTATGGTGACTCAATCCTGCTGACTAATGCTGCCAAATGGCAGGTGTATGGTGACTCGATCATGCTGACTAATGTTGCCAAATGGCAGGGGTATGGTGACTCAGTCATGCTGACTAATGTTAATAAATGGCATTGGTATGGTGAATCGATCATGCTGACTAATGTTACCAAATGGCACGTGTATGGTGAATTGATCCTGCAGACTAATGTTACCAAATTGTATGGGTATGGTGAATTGATCCTGCTGACTAATGCTACCAAATGACATGGGTATGGTGACTTGATCCTGCTGACTAATGTTACCAAATGGCATGGGTGTGGTGACTCGATCCTGCTGACTAATGTTGCCAAATGACAGGGGTATGGAGACTCCATCATGCTGACTAATGTTACCAAATGGCAGGGGTATGGTGAATCGATCATGCTGACTAATGTTACCAAATGGTGGGGGTATTATGACTCTATCATGCTGACTAATGTTACCAAATTGCATGGGTATGGTGACTTAATCCTGCTGACTAATGTTACTAAATGATGTGGGTATGGTGACTCAATCCTGCTGGCTAATGTTGCCAAATGGCAGGGGTATGGTGACTCAATTCTGCTGAATAATGTTACCAAATTATGTGGGTATGGTTACTCGATCCTGCTGACTAATATTACCAAATGGCAGGGGTATGGTGACTTGATCATGCTGACTAATGTTACCAAATGGCACGGGTATGGTGAATTGATCCTGCTGACTAATGTTACCAAATTGTATGGGTATGGTGAATTGGTCCTGCTGATTAATGTTACTAAATGACATGGGTATGGTGACTTGATCCTGCTGACTAATGTTACCAAATGGCATGGGTGTGGTGACTCAATCCTGCTGACTAAAGTTGCCAAATGACAGGGGTATGGAAACTCCATCATGCTGACTAATGTTACCAAATGGCAGGGGTATGGTGAATCGATCATGCTGACTAATGTTACCAAATGGCAGGAGTATGGTGAATCAATCCTGCTGACTAATGTTACCAAATGGTGAGGGTATTATGACTCTATCATGCTGACTAATGTTACCAAATTGCATGGGTATGGTGACTTAATCCTGCTGATTAATGTTACTAAATGACGTGGGTATGGTGACTCAATCCTGCTGACTAATGTTACCAAATGACAGGGGTATGGTGACTCGATCCTGCTGAATAATGTTACCAAATGATGTGGGTATGGTGACTCGATCCTGCTGACTAATATTACCAATGGGCAGGGGTATGGTGACTTGATCATGCTGACTAATGTTGCCAAATGGCAGGGGTATGGTGACTTGATCATGCTGACTAATGTTGCCAAATGGCAGGGGTATGGTGACTAAATCCTCCTGAATAATGTTACCAAATGATGTGGGCATGGTGACTCGATCCTGCTGACTAATGTTACCAAATGGCAGGGGTATGGTGACTTGATCATGCTGACAAATGTTACCAAATGGCAGGTGTATGGTGACTCGATCCTGCTGACTAATGTTACCAAATGGCAGGGGTATGGTGACTCAGTCATGCTGACTAATGTTACCAAATGGCAGGGATATGGTGAATTGATCATGCTGACTAATGTTACCAAATGGCAGGGGTATGGTGAATTGATCAGACTGACTAATGTTGCCAAATGGCAGGGGTACAGTGACTCAATCTTGCTGACTAATGTTGCCAAATAGCAGGGGTATGTTGAATTGATCCTGCTGACTAATGTTGCCAAATGGCAGGGGAATTTGCAGGTAATAAGTGGGTTGAGGGAATTGACCTATGCCAGGGACACATGCTGATGGTGGGAGGGATCTATGTGTCCCCATTGGCCAGTGTGTGCTTGCCATAAAGACCAGCAACCCTGGGCCAATAAGCTACTGCCGTCCAGTATCCAGTTGCCCAGCTTGGGTTAACTAAGACAGCTCTGCTGAAAGAAAGCTGGATGTAAAACCAATTAACCTGATAAGCATGAACTAAGAATTGCTGCACTCGGTGTAGGTTCACAAACAGGATACAGCTTGGAAGTGGATGAGATTCTGAGCTTACTACTCAGGGGGTAGACAGACTGGAAATGGTGTGGGAATTACGGTGATGGTGAGGCTTCAAACGGCAGTGAGGGATATCTTCAGAATTAATGATAGACTCATAGCAATCAGAAACCAGTATAACGATACGGCAGTATTCATATACTCAGCCTATGATAGGACAGTATTTATAACCTCAGCCTATGATAGGGCAGTATTCATAATCTCAGCCAATGATAGGGCAGTATTCATAATCTCAGCCTCTGATAGGGCAGTATTCATAATCTCAGCCTATAATAGGGCAGTATTCATAATCTCAGCCTATGATAGGGTAGTATTCATAATCTCAGCCTAAGATAGGGCAGCATTCATAAGCTCAGCCTATGATAAGGTAGTATTCATAATCTCATTTTATGATAGGGCAGTATTCATAATCTCAGCCTATTATGGGGCAGTATTCATAATTTCAGCCTATGATAGGGCAGTATTCATAATCTCAGCCTATGATAGGGCAGTATTCATAATCTCAGCATCTGCCCCACAGCAGGGTTGTGATAGTGAACAGGAACTGCTAGATAAAGCAGGACAACATGAAATCATGTTGATAATGGGTGACTAAATTCACATATCTGGACAGACACAGTAGGATATGAGGACTGCCTGGGTTCACATCACTAGGGGAACAGGAATATAGAAAGAGTGACTGTTCTAGATTTCTGTCTGACAAATGTCTTGTTGGTGGCCAGCACATGTTTCAGCAAGAGAGACATTCACAAGATCACATATAAGAGTGGCCAACATGCAACTCAGGTAGACTTCTTCCTAGTAAGGAAAGGGTACGGGGGTACTGCAAAGTTATTCTAGTGAAACAGTCAGCCAACAGCATAAGCCACTGGTTGCCAAAATCAAGTTGTAAGCAGTGGTCAGAGAAGGTTCTAAGGTCAACAGAAACTAGGCTGAAGACCTGAAAGTTGATTGGAGAGAAAGTGAAAGAGTTCAAGGAACCACGCAGGGCTGTTGCACCTCAGGAAGTAGAGGAAATACGTAGAATTGGAAATGAATGGCAGCACCTCAAAACAGCATGTGTGAGCACCACAGAACATATACGGTATGAGCCGATCCAAAAGAAACACATGCAGGTACTGGGTATACACTCAGTATTCACCTCAAAGCAAAATAAGCAAAAAGAATACGAACTGACACGGCTGAAAGAAAACATTTAATAAAGCAATAAAAACAGTAAGCGCTTACTGTTTTTATTGCTTTATTAAATGTTTTCTTTCAGCTGTGGCAGTTCGTATTCTTACTGTATGAGCCAAGCCAGGTATGGCCATAAGATACATAAGGAAAGCTGCTGTTGGTATACAGAAGTCCAGGAAGTCATCAAAAGAAAGAAGGAGTGCAGGACAAAGTGGGTGATAGAAACAATGGACCAGGCTAGGAGGGAATACTGGTTACCTAACAAAATGGCTAAAAAACAAGTTTCAGTAGCAAAGAACAACGCATCAGAGGTACTCTACCAACTTGTGGAAAATGACTCAGTAGGTGGCACAAAGAAACTCTTATCAGTTTGCAAGATGCAGAAAGAAAGAAATATAAAGAAGATAGTCAAAAACCTTTATAAGGCATTCCAGAAACTACCAGCTCACCAGAACACAGGACATCAAAGGCAGATGGAAGGAATACTTCCAGCAGCTTCTGAATGAAGAAAACCTGACAGAAGCTGTACTGCCCCAGACCCAGCCTACGGTGAGAGAAGGGGAGGAGCCCACCATAGAAGTGTGTGTGTGTGTGTGTGTGTGTGTGTGTGTGTGTGTGTGTGTGTGTGTGTGTGTGTGTGTGTGTATGTGTGTGTGTGTGTGTGTGTGTGTATGTGTGTGTGTGTGTTAATTTCGTCATCTGTATAGGAGAGTAAGTAAAGGGATGCCTGTGAAAATGTGAGGCATGGACCACCAGTGGTAACTGCTTCTGAAAATTGTTATTTAGCACTGGTGATAATTGCATCTGATTCAACAGCATTAGCCAATAATAAGGTTTTACTCATTGCAGCTGAACTTGTGTTTGAACTGGATTTTACATGATTGTTTAAACTGCCCCTTGGGGTAGTTGCAGTTTACATGAAAGTGAGGGATTCTTCCTGAATCTTAGCACATATATACTGTGAATGCTGGTTAATTTAATTGCAGATTAGCAACATGTTTATCCCTTTCCTAGAAGACAATACACAGACTTCATTTATTGAACTTTAAAGCTCGGTGTCCTTCCTTTTTGTTTTCCCTTCAGTCCTATATAGCTCAGCAATTTTAATACATTTTATAACGTTCAGTGCTGTCTTCGACTGACTTTGTTTTGTAACTTTATTTACTGGTCACCTTGCCATCTTACTTATGTAGTTAATTTGTTTGTCATCCACTTGTATTTTGTAATATATGGCTTATTCCATCAGCTTCTATCTGGTTTCTTGAGAAATGATACATTTTTTGATCTGCTCTAGTTAGTAGCTGTGTTGTTTTTTTCTATGGTTAACTGTGAGCTTGCAGCTTCCCTCAGGTTTTCCATCATCAACACCTCCTGAGGTAGATGAAGGCATCTCTCCAGCTTGTTGACATTTCCTGGTCTGGAAACAGAGTTCACAGATTTCAGGAGTCATGCCTGTTCAGGATATACTGGATAAACCATATTCATTTCTTTCAATGTTTCTCTCTTCATTAGTACCCATTCACACCATCTGCATTAAAGTAATAGATATATTATAGAATGATTAGCCATTAACATTCAAACACAAGCATGCTGCTTGGTCAGCCCAACCAGTGTGCCTGTTGTAAACTGAACATATACCAGTAGAAAAAAGTCTGGTCACCTGGACATTCTCCTATTAATATATGCTATGGAGATTCCAGTTTTTTACTCTCTTCTTAAAAAAAAAAAAAATATATATATATATATATAAAACAAACTTACATATCCAGACACTTACGAAGTATGAGAGAGACGGGACCAAGAAAATACAATGATAATCAGGTATGTTATGCAAAACTTTTTAATTAAAAAAAAGCAGCAGAGATCTTTCTTTTTCCATTGCTTCCTTTCCACAGCACTGATGTACTGCATAAGCGTTGGAATGAAAGCCCCATACGCAAGTGTAGTACATCAAGAAAGCCCCAGGATATCAGTGAAAAACACGGCAGCAAGCCACCCATTTTACAAGGAGATTATTTAAGAAAAGTAAGTAACTTTTTTCTAACCCCCCGGATTCACGAACTGTCCGTGTAAGACTTAATAAGTCTTACTCGGAAACGGCCGTGGAATGAGAGGATGTCAGCATGCCATGAATATTAATGAGGGCACGCTGACACCACTCAAACCCTACACAGACCATGTAGGAAGGCAGGGGGCATGTCGGACTGCCAAACAGTCCAAATGTACATGCCCCTGCAAATGTAAGAAGCAAACACAAATAAAAAAGTGCAACTCCACACAAATGTGCAAACAGTCAACTGTACAATGTCTGATATTGAAATCCCCAGTACAAGTCAGAAATGAAATTATTTTATTTTTTTTTATGTCCAACATAGCTGCGCTTGTGTGTGCGTGTGTGCACGGGCGTGCCCATTGCTCAGCTGTAGTTAGCAAGATAGACACGCAGGAGCATATAAACAAGAGGTTATGCAAATGAAGCCAAATAGGCTAGTGGTAGAGCATTCGCACAAAGAGAAGGCATTCACGGTTCGAGTCCCACCACGTCCATTTTTATGTCATGTTGTAAAGTATTATATGAATGAAATGGTAATATATATGAATAAAATTTTATAAATAGCAAGTAAATGGCCTATGAACAAGAATTGTTTAGAGCGATCCAGCACTCTACCCAGTTTAATACAGGTGCCCGTAGCTAAAAGTGTGTGAACACGAGTAAGCACTAGTAAGCTATGATTATCATGGGTGCGCCTAGCCAAGCGTGGGTAAGCATAGGTAAGCGTAGGTAAGCGTCACACCAACTCACGCAAACCCGCTCACAACTGCTTAAAAGTGCCTTAGTTACTGGCCATGACCATGTGTGTAGTCTGCTCATCAGCAAAACCAAAAACACCTCCAAGTCCCAAACCCTGGACCTTGGAAACACTAAACTTCATGAATTACCACTGAGACACAGCACATATACAAACATTAGGTGCTGTAATGAATATATCATGCATAACAATGAATACATGTAAAGGAATAATAGAGACCTATTACACAAAGCCTGATGTGTGTATCCTTAGCAGCCAGTGTTGTGGAATTGCATTACATGACAGTGAAAAGAGAACCAGCCATCCTAGCAGGGAATAATGTGACAGTAGCACCTTACAAACACCACACAGTAGAAGACGAGGATAAATACTGCCAAAGCTAAATAGGGTAGAGTCCAAACACCCAACTGGGACTGGGTCACAGGGATATCCCTGATTTGTAAACAAACGTTAGTTGTGCCCCACTGAATCACTCTCAAAAGTACTAACATCAGACAGAGATGTGTGGAATCACATGTAATGAATGCTATCAATAGGTGAGAGTATACACTTGCTTGCATGTCAGAGAAGGCATAGTCATAAATATGCTGATTCCTAAGAAAGTCCCAACTGTAATAAGTCACTAATATATTGTAGGTGTATCTCACATATATGTACCTCTCACTGAGGCTGATCAAATATATACCTGAGAGTATTTGAGACTTGTCAGAGTCAAAACTACACAGGCATACAAGTAGTACTGTTATAACACACTCTGCAAATACATCTGAAGTGAGTAATGTAATAATGAGAGTATAGCAGTTCACAAACACTGCATGTGCCACAGGAATACAGTGCTATAACCACAGTTGTATGGCAGTTAAGTTACAGATTCACAAAGAAAGTACACATTCACATGTATCCTGTGTGAACAATATCAGTGTTGAGTAGATATATGTCTACACTGAGAAGTGTATACTGTAAGCAGCAACAGTCAGGTCTGAGTACAACATGCATATCAGTGGCTAAAACTCTAGCTGTAAATAGGAGACATATACTAACCATATGAATGACACCACAGTGTCCACAGCAAGCAAGCATGGGCCCTGCCTTGGAAAACTGAAAGGGCTATGCCTACCTAACCTATGATTTTATAGCAGTGGCCTGCAATCACACTGAGTACTGCAAGCAACAGACAGCAGGCTCCATGCAATTATTGAATGGTAGGCAGCAATTGGTACAGAGGCTGTCACATGCACATGTGTAGAAACCTACAAAAGCAGGCTGTAGCTGCTGTCCACACATGCAATACTATCATTGCAGGAATACAGAGCGAGAGAGAGAGACAGAGAGAGACAGACAGAGGGTGAAAACCCAAACCAAATACTGAAAAAAAATACCAACACAGCACACGGAGCAGGGAAATAACAAGGTGACTTATATGTAAGTGCATGCATGTTGTAGATGTTCCTGAAGAGTACTATACACACCAGATATCACCCATGTGTGGAAGAAGAATGTATCTATCTGTATGTGTACATGTGCATAGGGCATATACACATATATATGTAGGTCATAGTGTGAGGCATAGAAAATAGCATGCAGAGTTGAGATATGTAATGTGGTGTTTACACACTGTGGGATTGATGTCGCATATCTGCTGTATGACAGCCATTGACGTTTGCTAAAGCTTCATGGGTTGTGGAGATTAAAATGCAGTCTGCACAACAGTGTGCAATACACTCACATAACTGCACATTCCACACCTGTCACATAACTGATATCCCCACCATGACAGGCAGACCATATATGAGCTGATATGTAGAGTGATGTGTACATCAATGGATATGTACATGGATGTGTGCATATATTTAAATATGTGTATATATATCTGATATCTGAAGGAAAGCCTTTACCTTTTTAATAATGAAAATTTTCAGAAAATATCATTGTACAAGAGATTTGTCGATGATGTTCTCCTATTTTGGAACGGTACAATTGAGGAATTAACATCCTTCATACAATATCTTGAATCTACTACATCATTTTTTAGATTCACAATGGAATATTCTTATAAAAACATAGATTTCCTTGATATCATTATTAAGAAGGATGAATATGGTTTATTGCATACATCACTTTACAGGAAATCCTGTTGGAAAAACACATTACTACACTTCAATAGTATGCACCCTAGGCATGTGTTTCACAACGTTATAAAAAGTCAATTCATTAGAATTACTAGGTTATGCAAGGATCCTATAGAATTACAAGCACAAAGTCATTTACTAGAGAAGATGTTCTTAGATAGAGGCTACAATCCAGAGATGGTATCATCCATAAAAGAGTCTTTTATACCAACGGATGTCTTACACAAAACTAGAGATGGAATTATTAAGACACAGCACTTTCATATTTTTAATAAACTCAAGGTTAGCTTTAACACTAGATTCACTAGTGATAATAGATCAATTACTATCATTATTAATAAAAATTGGCATATATTACTCACAGATGTAGAGATAAAGAATCTAGTAGGACTAAGACCTGTTTTTGTCTATAAAAATAGTAAAAATCTTAAAAGGTTATTATGTGTTGAAAAGTCTAGAAAGAAAGAAAAGAAAAATATTATAAGAGGTTTTAGCAATAGATTAGGTACATATCCATGTGGCAAGTGCAATATGTGTTCATTTATTGCAACTGAACAAACTTACACCCACCCAACAATAGATTTTAAATTTGAACCTGATTTTACAGCTAGTTGTGACAATATTAACTTGATATATCTAGTGGTTTGCCAAAATTGTCAGGCTTTCTATATAGGAATGACAACAAGACATTTAAAGGAAAGAATTTACAATCATATGTATGATATAAAGAAGAATGATCAAAAGAACGCCTTAGTTAAACACACAAATAGCAACCCAGAACATACTTTCAAGTTTAGAATACTACAGCTAGTCACACCCAACAAAAGGAAAGGTGACACTTTTAATGAGTTAGAAAAGATTGAACTCAGTTTGATACTACGGATTAAAGCACACTATCCACCTGGTTTGAACCAATATATTAGTATCAGATCTTCCTTAAAAGAACGTAGTTTAAAATGATTTATTTGATTAACATGATGATATTGTACAAATAGGGTTATAGTATATTTTTTCATACATACAAAAACATGCCTTATACTTAATTCATACAACATCATGAGAATATAGTTTGAACTATATTTCATGGCTTGATGGAGTCAAAAGGTTATGATCTATACATATATACCAGATATCCTATAATATTAACATAAATATCAATATGTTTTGTTTCTATTTTTGGACACTACATAAATTTCTTAACATGACATTTCTTTTGAATCGTAAAATTTTAAAAGTTTTTTACCATGAAATTTACTCATATCTAGTGGTTATTATGTATGTATATATATATATATATATATATATATATATATATATATATATATATATATATATATGTTTTTAACATGTAATACATAACATCTAGCTTTTTATATAGCTTTTTAATACAAAAGTTTAGATGTCATTTACTTGTTTGTCACAATCTTTTCATATTAAATGCCATGTTCTTGTATTGTTATATCTGAATTTTCTTGATTCGAATGATGTTTTATATATATATTTTTTGAAATAGGTTCAAGTTTTTAAGTTATTCTGATATTTTGATAGTACCATCATATTTTAGTGCTTAGTTCTTTGAGCCATTATAGGCTGACATTGTGCAGTTACTAGCCTTCAATGACTCAATGCACTTGAACTTGTTTGATTTTCTTAATTGGAATGATTGATTCTAATTATTAGTTGATTGAACAATTAACTATCAAGCTTTTTGTATATAAGACTCCATGTTTTAATATATAGTAGATCTGAAGAAGTGTACACTGAGTACGTGAAAGCGCTCATCTTTGCTGTTTTTTCACAAATAAATTCATTTTATTCTTCGTGGTGGTCGAGATCCTGTTTTGTTACTACATTTGGCTTCCATTTTATGGAGAAGACCTTCAGGAGCCAGCAGAGGTTGTGTTTTGATAGATATATACAGATATGTGTGTGTATATATATATATATATATATATATATATATATATATATATATATATATATATATATGTATATACACATATATAGACAGATAGACATATATATCTGTAGATATTCATCTCTACATATATATGTATATATATATATATATATATATATTTATATATGTATACACACACACACACACATATATATATATATATATATATATGCATATAGATTTATATAAATATATATATATATATATATATATATATATATATATATATATATATATATATATGTATATACACATATATACACACACTAATGGGGCCATATGTACTGCAACAGGTGTGCGTAGATGAAAGCATGGACTGTACACAAATGCTGACACTGCAGTGATAGTCCACCTGTCCAGAACAATGTAGATATTAACTACCACATAGGTACAGATATACCCAACACTGAAGGTGTGATAAGGGAACATGGGACACAGGTGGATAGTAGCCTCCCCTTTGACAATGACAGTGCCAAACCACACCTGTAATCTGTCTGTGTGGTATGTGTCATGACAACAGGTGTGCCATCTAGAGAATCATAAATCAGTGTTCCCATACACACATCACAATGCCTGTGTGGCATTTACCTCACATGACAACTACAGGAGGTGGAAAGGCCATACACATACTTCACAAAGGGTAATACTGGCTGCAAACATATGCCCTATGCAGAATGACTCACAAAACCACATCCACACTGTATTGCATACTGGCCACACAGAGGGGACCTGTGCTGGATATACAGAGGTATGTCAGACCCATACCAGGGTGAAAACAACCATACCAACATATCACAGTCCTGCAAGGCTACAGATTGTAGGGTCCTAAACCTTGTCAGCTCACGAAACAGCACATGTGGGATGGATAGGGTCCTATGTCAGAGATATGCCATACAGTGGAATAGACCACCTAGCAATAGCAAACAAGGTGTCTGAGTAGCAGTTGACATAAATACCTCTGATGATTGTATTGGAGAATGGTAATACCCACTAGGAATCTCTACTGTGTCTCTGTGTGACCGGGGCAAGTGGGATCAAAGTACATGTGTCACAAAGGCTGGTGTAGCATATGGCTAGGCTGCTGTAGGCTCCAGGGCCAATAGTATATTACATACCTATGTTAGTATGCACTCACACATGTACCCAATGCAATACCTGCCATGTGAGGTCGAAGTAGTGTAATGCTGAATGTGTGCAAGACCTGTAAGGGTGTGATAGTCTAGTGTGAAGTATTATCTGGTATGGTACTGTGTTTTGTAGCTGTGAGTCCATCAGAAGATGTGTATTGTACTGTTAGGCTGACATAGACGTATGGAATATCATGTGATGTAGTACCATGTGTACAACTGTGGTGACACACTGTAGGCTAAAGCAAGACATGTACGCTTATTGAGTGTTAGTGCTTTTGAATCCAACACCCATATGAACTGTCATACTACCTGAACCTGTAGGCCTACACAGCACAGCATGGTGTGTGTTCAGATTGCTTAGAAACACTGTCCTGTGTTTCCTGTAGTCTGTGTTGAGGACATGACTCACGCAGAAGGGTGTGTATGTAGTGGCACAAATTACTTTATGGTACACAGGTAAAGCTCAGCTCTGTTGGCATACAGTGGTGTGTGGTATGTGTGTGTGATGTTTGTGTAAGTATGCTGGTACCATGGCCATAATCATACATGTGTAACAGGGTACATGTGTGTATCTAGCAGCATAAACACACTGGTAGAGCAGGATGCCCCATATTGTACTGACTGTGCACATATGTTAGGCAGGGCTATGGCTGCAATAACTATGGTGGTTGACTGGTACTACTCTAACTGTAGAGTGCAGTCATTGCAATGGATGCCATCTCTGTGTGTGTATTGGCAAGATATGTACCCATTTGGCAAGGTTGCGCATTGTGTCACAAACAGTGTGTAGGGTAGTGTGGTATAGTGGCGTGACATATGCTGTGTCAGGCACTGTCAGTCTGTTGTGGCCTGGGAACTAATATGTGGTAGTGAAGTTGTCCATCCTCTGTCAGTAAAATGTAGGGTATATCTGTCAGTAATGTGATATCTGTACTTAAAGGTGTAAAGTGTGCTACAGGACTTGCTCACATGTATTCTTCATATCTCTTACATCCAGATGTCCTGCCATAGAAATCCGGCCTATGTAGCGGAGGAGGAAGAGGTGATTCTACAGTGCCTGCTGCAGCACTACACAATACTGTTCTCAAGAACCAGCCAGCACCAGCATGAGCGAGCCTCCCTGTGGCAAGACCTGATCATGCAGGTGAATGACATTGGCTGGCATGACAGGACATATGAGCAGGTACATCATTACTGCAGTGATTTAATCAGAAATTTCAGGCACCGTGCCACTGAATTCCAATGGCAACAGGCTGCCACAGGTGGTGGGGTGCCCATCCATCTCCCCCTCACCAGAGTGGAGGAGCTCCTCTTAAGTGTAGTGGCACCAGGACAACAGCAGACCCCCAACAGTAACATGTGTTGTCATGGTGGCTGGTGCCACCCACCATGGTGACAGTGAGCTAGCAGGTAAAATGGCTTATGTGTACAGTACAGTTAACAATATTGTAAGACTATGTCTACATTAGATGTGCACTGTGTGTTTAGCAGTTGTGTTGCCTAGTGTTGTGCAAGAATGGTATTTTGAATAATATCTGTACACCTGTGACTGTTGACTGTTCTCCTACTGTAGTGTAGCATACCCACAGTAGCAATGGCACAGTTGTGGCCACTGATGATGTCTTTCATATATTTGTAGGTCCTTCTGGTGTAACAGCCGAGCAGACAACCCATGCTGGTAAGTGTGTTATGATTGCACTGTTGTCAATGGAATGTGTATGTCATAGGTGAGGAGTAGGCCACGTACACGTAACACACCCACACAGAATGCATGCCATGCATGTTTGCCATAAGTTGTTGCACAGCCCAGTAATGTCAGTATATCCCTCATTTATATTCAATACACAGAGCATCAGATACAGTTGTGTCAACACCATACTGCATATTGGATAGGCATAGTTGCCATAGCTGTTCACAATATAACATGTTTATCATACACATAAACATACTACATATGTCGTTAACACACACCCACTGTAAGGTCATATGTCTGGCTCCCACATGTTACACACACATACATCATGTATCCCAGGGGTAGAGGCCCATCATGTGGCTGTGCAACAGTCTTCACCACTTAACACAGTCATGTTATGCCATGCTCCCTATTGGGCACCTCACACACATGTACACAATGGCAGTGCACTTATGAACATAGCCACAGCACTGCAGTTTAGGTACAGCATGCTAGGCAGCGTTCTGTCACATAATACTAGCCATGAGAGAACACAAGATATGTGATGATGATGGCATATGGTACTTCAACACAACCAGGTACAATGACCACAGTACTAAACATAGCAGTTATTGCTTTGCTCATCAATGTAGTGTGTCTGCACACATATGCACCCAAACACAATATGCATAGCATGTTGTGTGTGTTCATATATGCCAGTACACACAATATGCACAGCAGTTGCCATCTGTAGAAAGTGTCACATATACGTCCTGTAATGCTAATTGGTGTATGGGTCACTAGACAAACATTGGGTATGTGTGGTGTTTAAAGTTGCAGTCGGCCAGCATGCCATGTCATGGCTGGCACAGACACATCCACATTATGTCACATATTCAGCATAACCACTGAACAATGGCCATGTATAGCAGTGGGATTACATCACTTCTACATGCAACACGCATAGCATGTGTGTATAAAGCATGCATGTGCTACACCTGTGCCCACTACTATCTGCAATGAACACAGACACTGTAATCTGACATGTGTAGTTAAGTGGCACACAGTTAACATGTGCACACATGGTATGTATATCTGTGAGTGATGGTGCACAGGACATTGCAGAGCCGATAACAGTTGCACAGCACTGTCGAGTCCATGTACACATAGCGTTCCACAGTCTAGACAATTACTGAATGACTGCACACATGCATCACAGCCATTTATACTGTCAGTAAATAGGGCTAACTACATGTGAACCACATGGCCCTGAGCAACACATATACTGCATGCTGACCTGCGTGGGGAGACTTTCTGCCTTGTGATACTGTAACCCACCATCACCCACTAATCAGTATTTGTTGATGTGCTGTTGTGTGTATGTGTGTGCTTGCGTGCCTGCGTGCCTGTGTGCATGTGTTCATGTGTTCATGTGTGCATGTGTGCCAACAACTTGTACAGATTGTGAATTGTGTTTCCTGTCTTCCTCTCACAGGTGCTGAGTTAGGTGTGTATGACAGCAGCAGGCAACCTGAACCATCCTGTGCCGATATACATGTCTCAAATAGTGGAGATGATAAGACATGTATATCGGCACAGGACGGTTTGACAGGGTCTGTTGTTGGTCCATCAATCGGCACTACACAGTCTTCGACCCCATCCATGCGCACACTCATTCTGCCAATACAACCCTTGTCACCACTGGCCATAGCTGAGAGACAGCATACAGTTGGCACTGAGCAGGAGTGTGTGGTACCCATGGCACTTGTATCCCATCACAGCAGCCATAGCTGTATACTAGGAAGAGTACCACATAGGCGGACATCCAGGGGTTCTCTGGGGAGTACTGCTGGTTGTAGTGCCCCTGGCAGATGTGCCCACACAGGTTACACAACCTGCAGTATGTTCCGGTCTATAATGCAGGCTCAGGCATGTATAGAATGGTACACCAGACAGGGGCTAAGGGTGCAGATGTCACATTACACAGCAATCAACAACATCATCCATGACTGTGCCAGTGCCATCCGGACACTCACAGAGGTCATGGATGGACATTGTGGGGAGATAGTAGCTGCCCTCCACAATGCACCTTCCATGAGCCGGGACCATGTGGGATGGCTGGGAAGTCGACGTGGATGCATGCCAGTAACAGCAACAGCTGGCAGTGGTCGCAGATGGTCCACACATCACAGCTGCTCCCGTAGTGGCAGTACCAGCCCCAGCACAGCTGGGGCTAACCTGTCCACCAAACGTCCCTGTAGACCATGTGCACATGTCTCTGGACAGTCACAGCAGGGGCGTGGGTCCAGTCATCATACCCCTGCCTCTGATGATAGTACCCAGTCTGGGTTGGTACCGGATACTGTCCGTAGCACCTCTGCCAGGCACAGGTACTGTGTCTGTGGCCAGAGACAGTGATCTGTACAGCATAGCAGGTACAGTCTGTGGCTGTCCCACAGCTGCCCATATATGGCAGCCACATGGTGGAGCTGTGTGCATACAGACACACAAACACATCACACATCAAACTAGGGCTCACACATACACACACACACATTACACCAACATTAGCCCATGCTGTACTGCTGTCCCTCACATACACACATACACACACATGTCGATTGGATGGGTCAGTGTTGGGCTCTGTCAAACCAACAACACACCCTGTGCATATGATGACACCTGTGCCACCACCTGCCATCTGTAACACTGTTGCAGGTATAGGCTAACATGGTGCTGATGCACAGGGTGACATTATAGCACTGTAGCAAGATAATCAGGTTATCAACAGGAAAGTGTACTGATAACCTTGTAGGTATGTCTGAACAGGCATCATGTATTGAAGGTGTGATTGTCATTGTAGCAATATTGACACCAGTATTAGGTTTGGTATGTAATGTGCACCCATGTGCCATGTGGCTGATGAGTGATGTGTTGCCAGCAAGTGTTACTGAGTGTGTGGTATGTGTGATGTGCGCAGTACACATTAGTATGTGTACATCTGTCAACATGGTGTGTGCACACTGTCTGCATGTATATGTGTAGTGCACACATGGGATGTGTCAGATACCCTGGTGTACACATACTTAACATCTGATAGTACCTTTGGATGCCCAGTATGCCTTCCATTACGTATATGTACTGACATGGGTACACATGTGTCTGACATGTGTAGAGACTATGCGGTGTGTGATACTGTTCATATCTGTCAGTGATATGCAGTCTGGCTGTACACACACTCACCAGCAAGGACATGACATATCACTACAGGATGTCCTGACAAATGACATGCAGTTGTGGGGAACACAGTCACAGCTGGAACCCTATGTGACTCTGCTATAACAGTAGCCATTGTCATTCACCACCACCTGTTCCTGGGACCACACCTGTGTGACATATAGCCATCTGAGGTACAGGCAAACACCTACGGATATGTCCATCAACATCTGTAAATGCATGCATTGGCCTACAATATATCCCCTGTATGGTATGCATACCCAGCACAGGGGTATCATACAGACAGATACCTGTTCTCCGATGCATGCTGTATAGTATGCCAACTATGGCAGACACATCCACATGTACTATACACGTGATACCAACTGTACCACATATGTGTTAGCCCTCAACATGTATGCTGGGTACCTATGTGTACTTACAGGCATGTGTTATGTCATCAGTCCCTTGGCATCCACATATCCATAGGTATTGTGGAGTTGCACAGTGTATCACAGAAGACATTAGGGTCACGAATGCATATCCACAAGGCTGTCGTACAACCATAATGACTGTCCATTACTGCCTGTCGTTGTTGTGTATAAACATGTCTGCCATATACCCCAGCCATGTACCCTCACGCACATGGATGTCTAGTAAATGTAGTGTGTGTGTGTGTTGCACAGATGCTGGTGGCTACATATCACTACAGTGGCCATCCTTGTCACATGCATACATGTGAACAACGATCTGTGAAGCAGTGGCGAAATATGTGAAAGGATGCAACTGCACACATATAGTATGCAGCCTTCACACCTATGTAGTGACCGATGTCACAAGTATACATTTTGATGTGCCACACAGTTACCTGCTGTGTGTAATTCACATACTGTCCTGAACATGATATGTCATACCATAGCATAAGCAAAATGCACACTGCATTGAACAATTGTGTCACACACACATACACAGCAGTTGGTGGATTCAAACCCCTACCTAACTATGTTATGATACTAGAGAGACATGCATTAACATGGTGTGCTATATGCTTTACTAGGTGTTTGTCTTCACCTGCTATACTTGTAGGATGCTGACATCATCAGACCTTCCAAAGAGAAATGTAACTCCTGTATTGTATTTACAGTCTGCAAAAAGGGCACCCCTCTCAGAGGATATCACACACACACACACCCCCACACGCACATAGTCAGCAGTTGCAGGATTCAAACCCCTACCTAATTATGTTATGATACTAGAGAGACATGCATTAACACAGCGTGCTATATGCTTTACTCAGTGTTTCCTTTTTACCTGCACATTTGTAGGTTGTAGATATCATCGGAATGGGCATGGTAATGTGTATGCACTCTGTTTTATGCTATTCCCGGACTGAGCCATGTGTGTTGGAAAGTGTCCACAGCTTGAACATGACCCTACCTACTGGAGTCATCTGGACAGATGGATGGGTGATTGTATGTTTGCCCATGGGATATCTTCTGTGTCCTTGCTACACAGACACACAATGAACTGCACATACATGGGCTATCTTGTGTGGCCGAGGTTTCACATGCACAGTATTATAATTGGACAGGTTGCGAATACCAGACACACTCTGGCTAGGTTTGTACATGCCCTAGGGCAGATAGCCTAGGATCAGACTCTGCACCTATGATAATGTGCAGGAGTCACACCTGTGTATTGATGATACCGTTTGCAGCTGTTTAGTGTTCTTTGTTTTTGCACTTTCTATTAACAACCTAGGTATCTGCAGCAAAGATGTGATTATGACAGGGTACAACTATATTGTATATGTAATGAAAAGAAGCCCAGCAAACACCAAATACATCTGCAGAAAAAACACGAAATTGTAAAACAAAAAGAAAAATGCTGTTGAGGTAAGGCTCCAGAGTCTCTAAAAACTTTTTCAAAAAAGATGCAATGAAATCCAATACGTATGCAGTACTGATTTAATCTCACACAAGCGCTTTCACATCAAGCTTCATCAGGTGTATAAAGAACTAGATAAAAAACACCTTATATGACAATTCATCTATATCACATGACTTTCAATAATACATATTTAAAAAGACATACCCTTTAATAAACTAAAAAATATATACACAAAATCTAACAATAAATATATATATAAACTATCTATGCATATGTGAATATATATAAAAAGTTAGATATAAAACAGTGTGCTTAAATCACATATAAATACATATAATAAATACAATAAATAAAACATATTTTATTCATGTATTCACCTGCATAAACACCTTTTTCTAAGCATAGGATTCAAAGGGACTGTATCATTGAGACCATGGCCATAGTTTGCCCTGAGCATCACAATCCATTTTGCTTCTATTTCTTCCGTTTTGGCTCTAGCGTCTTCTCCCCTAGAACTTTTGTATGTCCTACTAACTACTAAAAATTGAAAACTCTGACTCTCTCCCACATCTAAAATATGCTTTGCTAATGCATTTGTGCGAGTACCTTTCCTAATATGATACACATGTTCTCTAATTCTTTCTTTTAATGTACGATCTGTCTTACCTATATACAATTTATTACAGATTACACAATTAGCTAAATATATAACATGACAAGTGTCACATCTTGCACTAACCCTGATATCATAAATATGTCCAGTATCAGGATGTTTAAAAATGTTTTCTTTATTTATATATTTACAAAATGTGCAGTTACCACAAGGCCCTGTACCTACAACTTGATTCAGATACATTTCCTCTCTAGATGTACATAATCTTCTCTTCAAATTCTTTTTTTTCTTAAATGTGAATTGAGGCATCTTCCCTACTATTTTATTGATTTGATCATCTGTAATTAATATATTCCAGTGGTTACTGAGTATATCTGTATATTTGTTAACATCTCTAGAATAGTTAACACAAACTTTTTAATTAGATTTGTGTTAACATTCGTCCTTAGCCATTCTCTCCTAGAAATATGGTCTAGCTCTAGTATTTCTAAGACTTTTAACAACTGTAGCACTGTCAGTAACCAAGTCATGATCATAGCCTCCTGCTATTAGTTCACTACCTACTATATCCATTTGTTTCTTAAATTCATCTTCTCTATCACATAATCTCAAAACCCTATACAATTGATTCTGGGCTACATTTTTAAATATATGCCTAGGATGCATGCTATCTCTACTTAAAAGTTTATTTGCATGACATTTCTTCCTATATAATCTAGTAGATAAAATATTCAAATCATCTTTTTCTATACAAACATCTAAAAAACTAATCACTTTATCAGAATAATTCAATGTAAATTTCAAAAATTGTGAGGTTTCATTAAGATAAACAATAAATTCAGACAGCTCAGTATTATTGCCTTTCCATAAAATGAAAAGGTCGTCAGCAAATCTTCTATAAAACCTAACTAAATGTTTAAAAGGCCATTTGAAAGATATCTTGCCTCCCAAACAGACATAACCGTATTGGCATAGCTGTTAGAACATGCACTACCCATCGCTACTCCATTTCTTTGCCAATATATACGATTTCTAAAGATAAAAATATTGTTTTCAAGTACAATACTCATTAAACATTGCAATAAATAGATTCTATCTGAATCAAACACATTCTTCATTTGCATAAATGTTTTTAAATCTTGTAGCCCTAAACCATTGGGAATTACAGTAAACAAAGAGACTACATCTAGTGTCACAAACATAAAATTGTCAGTTAATACATTTTCTTTAGTATATGCATACAAATCACTTAAAAGTGTTCAGTATCCTTTAAAATGTATGCAGATGTGTCTATCAAAGGAAAAATTTTCTCTAGAAAAATTGAAATAGGCTCTGTACTCCAGCCACTCCCAGAGACTATTGGTCTCATTGGCGGCCTACTGGAGTCTTTATGTAGCTTGGGTAGGCCTTGAATTATGGGAGTAATGGGATTATTAACTAAAAAATGCTTACATAAATCTTCTGTTATAATATGCGTTTCTGCCATGGTTTTTATTCTCTCAGCGACAGAACAAATCATTCGAGTAACTTGCGCTTGTGTAATAATTTGATAAAAGCTAACATCATTTAACATTTCGTACATTAAATCATCACATGTAACTCTATCTAATAACACGACTTGCCCTCCTTTATCTGCTAGCCTAATAACCAGACTAAAATCATTTTCTAACTGCTCAGGGCTGTATATTCATTTCTATCTAAATTATAATATTTCTTTCTATTAGAACTAAACCTCTGCTCATCATATGTTTTATAAATTTCTGATAAACATAACTGCTCAAAAGCATTAATCAGAGCTGTTTGCTTGGGTGTAAAAATGCTTGGGTTCTTAAAAGAAAAGTTATAGTTATCATTAACATGCGTTTGTTGAAACATATACTTCAATGATAAATTCCTAGTAATCATCTTTAAATCATATACAATGTCAGTAATATCAGTATCAGAAGTGGGTATAAAAGATAACTCCTTCTCAAGTACTTTCAAATGAAATTCAGAAATTTCATGTGTAGATAAATTCTTAACTAGCGTCTTACTTGCTGAAATGCTTTTTTTATCGTGTATGTATTGGTCGTATCCTCATCGAACTTGCGTTTGTATCTGGTGGTGCTCCTACCTCTGTTCATGCTGGCTTGTCATTTGGTGCCATTCTGGGTCTGGGAATTTTCTCTCAACGGTAGAGGAAAATTCAAATCCATACTGGAAATGTCTTTAAAAAACTTGTTCCTACTACTTGTGTTAGTTGCTTGGGTGGTGGTCAGCACATCGCTGTCTGCTGTCCTATCTACAACCGCCGTGGTCATAATGACCTTTCTTTTCGCTCCCATGTCTAAATTAACACTATTTGCAGCTGCTTCAGTAACTTCAGCAGCCACAGCTGCTTCAATAACTTCAGCAACTTCAGCAACGCCATCCTTTTGCTCACCTGCTGAATGCTCATTCACTTCATTCAAATGGCATTGTCCCTTGTGAGAAGCAACATCTAAATTGACTGCAGTACTAGGTTGAGCTGCATACATTGTACGACATTCAGATTCGTTGGTAATAGTCTCACGTGGCCAAGTGAAGATGTTGCCTAATACGAAATCTTTTCTATCTCTTTGTATCTTTTTTAATTTAATCTGTAACAATTTCCTTTTATAAGCGGCCACATTATCAATAGTGTCAGTCAATAAAGGGGATATGATAGTGGAATCATATTTATTACAAAGTTCTTGATACTTGCTTCTTAAACATTCCAGCGTAGCTGTCTCTCATCTAGTTGCTGCCTGAACAAGCAATTTCAGATAGCTAAAACTGGTAGCTAAATTTAACTGTTGCCATTCAGTAAGTAAAATTGAGTCTGAATCTAATTGAGATGGCATTTTTAACACCCTTAGACCACGGGGTATTATTTTCTCCACCAAACATACTTCTAAATGAAATTTCTCAAACTGTGTCCATTTGAGTTTACACATTTCTTTTTCTAAAGATAGCAGATCAGACCTTAAAGCGAGAAAGTCCACTTCTGACTCTTCTTCATTTTCCACGATAAGATCTCTTATCATCAGAGGATTCACTGAGTCATTAACTTTGGAAATAAAAGATGTTATATCCATTTCGGACTGTTCTTTCTCTACTGTTACTGGTACATAGTCCAACTCTATTTGTTTAATCTCATTAGCCACAACAAGGGTGTTTCTGGGCAAAGTACTGAAAAAGTCCAATGCAATGAAAACAAGCCCAGCAAACACCAAATACCTCTGCAGGAAAAACACGAAAATTAGTTTTCAATTTTTAGTTTTTAGTAGGACATATGATAGCTCTGGGGGAGGAGACACTAGAGCCAAAACAGAAGAAATAGAAGCAAAATGGATTGTGATGCTTAGGGCAAACTATGGCCATGGTCTCAATGATACAGTCCCCTTGAAACCTATGCTTAGAAAAAGGTGTTTACGCAGGTGAATACATGAATAAAATATGTTTTATTTATTGTATTTATTATATGTATTTATATGTGATTTAAGCACACTGTTTTATATCTAACTTTTTATATATATTCACATATGCATAGATAGTTTATATATATATTTATTGTTAGATTTTGTGTATATATTTTTTAGTTTATTAAAGGGTATGTCTTTTTAAATATTTATTATTGAAAGTCATGTGATATAGATGAATTGTCATATGAGGTGTTTTTTTATCTAGTTCTTTATACACCTGATGAAGCTTGATGTGAAAGTGCTTTGGTGAGATTAAATCAGTACTGCATACGTATTGGATTTCATTGCGTCTTTTTTGAAAAAGTTTTTAGAGACTCTGGAGCCTTACCTCAACAGCATTTTTCTTTTGGTTTACAATTTTGTGTTTTATCTGCAGATGTATTTGGTGTTTGCTGGGCTTATTTTCATTGCATTGGACTTTTTCTGTACTTTGCCCAGAAACACCCTTGTTATGGCTAGTGAGATTGAACAAATAGAGTTGGACTATGTACCAGTAACAGTAGAGAAAGAACGGTCTGAAATGGATGTAACATCTTTTATTTCCAAAGTTAATGACTTAGTGAATCCTCTGATGATGAGAGATCTTATCGTGGAAAATGAAGAAGAGTCAGAAGTGGACTTTCTCGCTTTAAGGTCTGATCTGCTATCTTTAGAAAAAGAAATGTGTAAACTCAAATGGACACAGTTTGAGAAATTTCATTTAGAAGTATGTTTGGTGGAGAAAATAATACCCTGTGGTCTAAGGATGTTAAAAATGCTGTCTCAATTAGATTCAGACTCAATTTTACTTACTGAATGGCAACAGTTAAATTTAGCTACCAGTTTTAGCTACCTGAAATTGCTTGTTCAGGCAGCAACTAGACGAGAGACAGCTACGCTGGAATGTTTAAGAAGCAAGTATCAAGAACTTTGTAATAAATATGATTACACTATCATATCTCCTTTATTGACTGACACTATTGATAATGTGGCCGCTTATAAAAGGAAATTGTTACAGTTTAAATTAAAAAGATACAAAGAGATAGGAAAGATTTCGTATTAGGCAACATCTTCACTTGGCCACGTGAGACTGTTACCAACGAATCTGAACGTCGTACAATGTATGCAGTTCAACCTAGTACTGCAGTCAATTTAGATGTTGCTTCTCACAAGGGACAATGCCATTTGAATGAAGTGAATGAGCATTCAGCAGGTGAGCAAAAGGATGGCGTTGCTGAAGTTGCTGAAGTTATTGAAGCAGCTGCGGCTGCTGAAGTTACTGAAGCAGCTGCAAATAGAGTTAATTTAGACATGGGAGTGAAAAGAAAGGTCATTACGACCAGGGCAGTTGTACATAGGATAGCAGACAGCGATGTGCTGACCACCACCCATGCAACTAACACAAGTAGTAGGAACGAGTTTTTAAAGACATTTCCAGCATGGATTTAAATTTTCCTCTACCGTTGAGAGACAATTCCCAGACTTGGAATGGCAACAAATGACAAGCCAGCATGAACAGAGGCAGGAGCACCACCAGATACAAACGCAAGTTTGACGAGGATACGACCAATACATACACGATAAAAAAAGCATTTCAGCAAGTAAGACGCTAGTTAAGAATTTATCTACACATGAAATTTCTGAATTTCATTTGAAAGTACTTGAGAAGGAGTTATCTTTTATACCCACTTCTGATACTGATATTACTGACATTGTATATGATTTAAAGATGATTACTAGGAATTTATCATTGAAGTATATGTTTCAACAAATGCATGTTAATGATAACTATAACTTTTCTTTTAAAACCCAAGCATTTTTATACCCAAGCAAACAGCTCTGATTAATGCTTTTGAGCAGTGATGTTTATCAGAAATTTATAAAACATATGATGAGCAGAGGTTTAGTTCTAATAGAAAGAAATATTATAATTTAGATAGAAATGAATATACAGCCCTGAGCAGTTAGAAAATGATTTTAGTCTGGTTATTAGGCCAGCAGATAAAGGAGGGCAAGTCATGTTATTAGATAGAGTTACATGTGATGATTTAATGTACGAAATGTTAAATGATGTTAGCTTTTATCAAATTATTACACAAGCGCAAGTTACTCGAATGATTTGTTCTGTCGCTGAGAGAATAAAAACCATGGCAGAAACGCATATTATAACAGAAGATTTATGTAAGCATTTTTTAGTTAATAATCCCATTACTCCCATCATTCAAGGCCTACCCAAGCTACATAAAGACTCCAGTAGGCCGCCAATGAGACCAATAGTCTCTGGGAGTGGCTGGAGTACAGAGGCTATTTCAATTTTTCTAGAGAAAAATTTTCCTTTGATAGACACATCTGCATACATTTTAAAGGATACTGAACACTTTTAAGTGATTTGTATGCATATACTAAAGAAAATGTATTAACTGACAATTTTATGTTTGTGACACTAGATGTAGTCTTGTTGTTTACTGTAATTCCCAATGGTTTGGGGTTACAAGATTTAAAAACATTTATGCAAATGAAGAATGCGTTTGATTCAGATAGAATCTATTTATTGCAATGTTTAATGAGTATTGTACTTGAAAACAATATTTTTATCTTTAGAAATCATATATATTGGCAAAGAAATGGAGTAGCGATGGGTAGTGCATGTTCTAACAGCTATGCCAATGCGGTTATGTCTGTTTGGGAGTCAAGATATCTTTTAAATGGTCCTTTTAAACATTTAGTTATGTTTTATAGAAGATTTGTGGACGACCTTTTCATTTTATGGAAGGGCAATAATACTGAGCTGTCTGAATTTATTGTTTATCTTAATGAAACCTCACAATTTGTGAAATTTACATTGAATTATTCTGATAAAGTGATTAGTTTTTTAGATGTTTGTATAGAAAAAGATGATTTGAATATTTTATCTACTAGATTATATAGGAAGAAATGTCATGCAAATAAACTTTTAAGTAGAGATAGCATGCATCCTAGGCATATATTTAAAAATGTAGCTCAGAATCAATTTTATAGGGTTTTGAGATTATGTGATAGAGAAGATGAATTTAAGAAGCAAATGGATATAGTAGGTAGTGAACTAATAGCAGGAGGCTATGATCATGACTTGGTTACTGACAGTGCTACAGTTGTTAAAAGTCTTAGAAATACTAGAGCTAGACCATATTTCTAGGAGAGAATGGCTAAGGACGAATGTTAACACAAATCTAATTAAAAAGTTTGTGTTAACTATTCTAGAGATGTTAACAAATATACAGATATACTCAGTAACCACTGGAATATATTAATTACAGATGATCAAATCAATAAAATAGTAGGGAAGATGCCTCAATTCACATTTAAGAAAAAAAAGAATTTGAAGAGAAGATTATGTACACCTAGAGATGAAATGTATCTGAATCAAGTTGTAGGTACAGGGCCTTGTGGTAACTGCACATTTTGTAAATATATAAATAAAGAAAACATTTTTAAACATCCTGATACTGGACATATTTATGATATCAGGGTTAGTGCAAGATGTGACACTTGTCATGTTATATATTTAGCTAATTGTGTAATCTGTAATAAATTTTATATAGGTAAGACAGATCGTACATTAAAAGAAAGAATTAGAGAACATGTATATCATATTAGGAAAGGTACGCGCACAAATGCATTAGCAAAGCATATTTTAGATGTGGGAGAGAGTCAGAGTTTTCAATTTTTAGTAGTTAGTAGGACATACGATAGCTCTGGGGGAGGAGACACTAGAGCCAAAATGGAAGAAATAGAAGCAAAATGGATTGTGATGCTTAAGGCAAACTATGGCCATGGTCTCAACGATACAGTCCCCTTGAAACCTATGCTTAGAAAAAGGTGTTTACGCAGGTGAATACATGAATAAAATATGTTTTATTTATTGTATTTATTATATGTATTTATATGTGATTTAAGCACACTGTTTTATATCTAACTTTTTATATATATTCACATATGCATAGATAGTTTATATATATATTTATTGTTAGATTTTGTGTATATATTTTTTAGTTTATTAAAGGGTATGTCTTTTTAAATATTTATTATTGAAAGTCATGTGATATAGATGAATTGTCATATAAGGTATTTTTTTATCTAGTTCTTTATACACCTGATGAAGCTTGATGTGAAAGCACTTGTGTGAGATTAAATCAGTACTGCATACATATTGGATTTCATTGTGTCTTTTTTGAAAAAGTTTTTAGAGATTCTGGAGCCTTACCTCAGCAGCTTTTTTCTTTTGGTTTATATTGTATATGTGTCTATTGTCATATAGCTGTGTGCACAGGGCAGATTACTGTGTAGTGTGTAGTTCCTGGGTTGACACCTGTAACTGCCTTATAGGTGTAGACCATTGCTATAGTCTGACATGGCCTATGTGTGTGAGCATGCCCAGTGTGACCTTCCAGTATGTTACTGACTGAGCTCCACTGCTATAGTTGATGTGGATGAGCCCAATTAATATAATTGTCCGTAGCTGAACAGCGCTTTACTTAGCTCAATATAAGTGCCCGTAGCTACACAGCACTTAACTCAGGTTGATATGATTGCCCATTGCTAAAGAGCGCTCAAAAGAACTTCATATGATTGCCCGTAGCTAAACCGTGCTGAACCCAGTGTAATATGAGTGCTCATAACTAAACAACGCTTTACCCAGCGTGATCCGTTTGCGCCGAGCTGCGCACTGTGCAAACCCGCTTACCGTCAGGCAACATGTAGCAAAGTCGCCTTTATACAGACACACCTCCTAGCCTGTGGAGACAGGCGTAAAATGATAAAAGCAATGACAAGGATCAAACCCGGGATACTGTGCACCAAAGTCAAATTACTGAACCACTAAGCCATGACAGTTGTACTGTCAAGTCGAGTATTAGCAGACTTATAGGAATGACTGTGAATGTAACTGTGACAAAGCAGGTTTGCTCTTAGCTGAGAAATTTCCAAAATGGCCAATCACAAATAAGTGCGGGAAAACAGGCATGTATAAGCTCCCTAGGTGGCAATACATAGCATAACTGATTGTGGTTCCTATTTGCAGTCAGGATGGCTGGCTTTGGTGAAGGTACTCGCTTTAGAGCACAAAGGTGGGGCATTGAGGAGTCAAAATATATGGTTTGGCTCCTAGTCCATCATCATGAAGACCCACTCATGCAGGGTCAGGTTCAATGGGGAGCGTACAAGGCAGAGGCACATGACCATACCAGTGCCATAGGCATTCCCAGGACTGGTGAGCAGGTCCGTCACCACCATGTGGACCTGAAGCGACGGAAGCAGGACCGACTGAACCAGTGGATCCAGGAGGCCCGCGATATGCCCAATGCCCCACTGCTGAGTAAGTACCCATTGATATCAGTATGTGAAGGATGCTATTGTAGTCTGTACTATGGATAGGTATTCTGAAATACCCCTTCCTTTATATTACAGCTGCAGGTGTTCGTGCCACAAATCGGCAGGCCTATGCTGATAGGCTGTTAAGGCTGCACCACCAGGCAGGTTAGTAATTATTCAGCTACTATTATTTTGGAATAATATTGAGACAGCCTGTAAAGGAGTTTACTGTTGTAACCCGGTAATAGTGATTAAATAGGCCTAGAATCAACCTCTGCTAGTATTCCAGGATCAGATATGTTTTCAGCCTGAAAGTGTGTGTTGTATTCCTTTAATAATGTTAAACAGCTGTCATATACAAGGTTTTCACCAGTTAGGTGCTGTCAGATAACTGATTCAACCTGTAAATGGGTGTTGTAAGCCATCACTACACAACAGACAAGGCTTAGACTAATCTCTGCATATACTGTCATATGAAATGAGTGAGTCAGCTGGAAAGGAGTGTTGTACCCAGTAATAAGTTTTACTACAGACTATGGTTATGTAACATCCTGAATATGTACATATCAAAGAAGTGAGTGAGTGTGATACAGTTTTGAAGGTACTAATAAAGGTCCTTGAATTCAGGAATACAGGTATACTGCATGGACTACAGAATGAATTGAATGTGGCAGCCACTACCACAGGCTGTAATGTTTTTAATATAGTACAATACCTGGACAGTGTCCATCCCACATTTCGGATATGTTGTAGTAGCCTTGCATTATGGGGACAGTACACTTGTATGAACTACTGAATATCCACAGTTGGCTAGGCCCATATAAACTGGATGATGGGAATGCCAGTATCTCGGACGCATGTTTATACTCCTTAGCTGTTGAATGTACAGTAATTACATGTGAATCCAGTACATGTGTAGCTTCTGCTTGTGATCTCACAAATGTCAGTGTGTTGCTAGAAATGTAGGTAACAGTTCATGTGTGTCAGGATACTTTACCTGCACACAGCCGGATATGTACATATATGAATAAATATCTGCAGTGGTATAGTTTAGCGGTACCATCTCCATTACCAACATTGCTACAGTTTGAGTGTCTAAAGTCTAAGGTTATACCTGTAGGAGATATATATCTGCATGTAGTAGTGAAGTACAGTATACATATCGATATTGTAAGTTATTAATGTATTATTTTTCACCCCACCTTATCTCCACAAATTATGACATTCAACACCAACCTAGGTATGTGTATTTATAAATACTTGTTATGGACATTTGTCCCATTGGTTTATAATTATCTGCATGTACATTGATGCATGTGCCCTGTTTAAACATCCAAACCTGATAGCCTGTTGCCACCAATCAACTCTGTATGCTGTTGTAATATCCACTGTTATTCTACATATGCATGTGTTATGCTTGCTGTCCAACTGTTGGAATTCGTGTGTGTTGGGTTAATGGGAATACTAATGAATGCTGTTACAACTAATTTGGAATGGTGTTGTCTGTTACTAACCCATATTGTCATTACATACTGCTAAACATAGTGATGTTGGGAAGGCAGGTTCCAGCGGATCCTCCTCTCCTGCCTCAGCTGGCAGTGGCACCTGGCACCAGTGCCCAGCTCGGGACCTCCTCCTTCAGTGGCCCTGTGCCACCTTTAGGTGGAAGTGCTGCAGGGGATGGGGATCACCCCCCCCCTGCAAGTGTGGCTGGAGGAGAGCCTCCTCTCACCCTCCGAAGGGTCCGGGCTGTGGTGCGTGGGGAGATCAGGCGTTCTGTGACTGATCCCCTATGCCAGCTTGAGGCGAGGGTGGTGCAACTTACGGGTGAGCCTGCCCCTCCTACACAGCCCCCAGCACAGCCTCAGCGTGGGCTGTGAAGGTGCAGTGGTAACTGCCCATGGGTGGGGATCTCAGTTCCACTGTTGCCATCTGTGGGCTCATGGGCCTGCGATATCCATGCATCCGTCCCTGTCAATTGGGTTTATCCTCCTCATGTGTCATACTCCACCCCTGTATGCATCTTGTTTGTCTTGTCTGTTTACCTCCCCAACCTACCTCCCCCATCATTCTTACTTCCCTTACCTCACATTCCTCTCTCACCTGAAAAAAAAAAAACAAAGGCAATCTGTACCCGCAAAAAAAACTACACCCCATACATAGCTGCCCATGTATGGCTGGACATGTCAACTGCTAATTACAATTGGCTGTACAACATACTTTGTTGTCCTCACCCCTCTCTCAGGGGTGGAAGGTTTCAGATTTCACTCTAAATTTCTGACATATGCACAGCTGTTGCTGGTAAAGACTTGGGCAGCTATGGGCCTTCCCTACACCCTTCCTGCACATCCCAACCTTGCTTTCCTAGAGTGTTGCCCTCTTTGTGACCCCTTTTTCACCACTTTCCTATTTCCCCATTTTCCTTTCTTTAAAAGAAATTATTGCGGGTGTTAGCAGGAGTACGCACTTTTAAGCAGTAGTTAGCGGGGTTGCGCTTGTGTGTGCTTAGCTAAGCGTAAATAAGCTTAGCTAAGCATCGCGCAAACTCATGTAAACCCGCTCACAACTGCTTAAAAGTGACTTAGTCACTCTGTATGACACGGCCTGTAGTCTACTCAGCAGGAAAAATAAAACACCCCTGTCAGTCTCGAACCCCAGACACTGGACACACTGCATGACTTACCACTGAGCCACAGCAGGTATACAATAATTTGGTGCTGTAGTAAATATATGATTCTTTACAATGGTGGAATGTAAAGGAATAATAGGGAGGGCATTACAGACAGCCTGGTCTGTGAATCCTTAACAGCCAGTGTTGTATAATTGCATTACGTGACAGTGATAAGAGAAGCAGTCATTCTAGCAAACCATTATGGTACAGAGGCACTTTACAAACCACACACAGTATCAGAGCAGTACAAACACAGTTTTATCTGAGTGTGGCAGACAGCATGACTTTCATATATGTTGTATGGGAGTTCATTATTGTCATGATATGTTAGCTGTGTGAGTCTCACTCCCTGTAGAAAATATTGATGTTGTGTATACAGGTGGGATATTGCACACTGAATACTGACATTAATAACAGTAGATACCGCTTGTCTCACCAGAAATGTGGATTGCTCTATATGCATACTTATACCCAAGTCTTCACCTAAATACAGTATGGGGTGGGAGGTGTACCTAACGTCTACATACATATCCGGAACCCCATGCATAGATGTGGCAGAGAGTGTATTATAGCCCTGGCAGGCTCACATATTATTGATACTACTGATTTCCAGTTATTTGCCTTCTCTGCTTTTCCACTTTCTCTGATCAAACAAAATATCGCTACTACATATTTGGGTATGTCAGAGTTCCAATATATTATATATGTGTATTTTTCCACTGAACTGTGTGCAGAAGGCAGGTATGAGGAATACTGATAGTTTCCAGGGTTAACACACGCAACTGCCAGTTCTGTATTTCCCACTGCTGTACTCAGACATGGCCTACATGTGTGCACATGACCAGTTTGGCTTTAAATATGTTGCTGCCTAACATTAACCTCATTTATATAAGTGTATGAGCATGCCCAGTGTGACCTTTCAGTATGTTGCTGTCTGAGGTGTACTACATTATTTGAGGTGTGTGCACGCAGGCAATATTGACATGTATACTATATATGTGTGCTGTATATGGTATGTTTTTACTGCAGGACTCACATTTGTGTAGTACATCTACAGGGATTATACTGTGCCTGCAAGGTTTCCATGACACACTTTGCATACACTTGTCACCATTTCTGCATACTAGAAGAGCAGTATGATACTGTCATGGTTTGGTGGGACCATGCTGTGCCTATAGTACACAGTATCCTGGGTTCGAGAGCAGTCACTGCTGTTTTATTTCATACTGGCCAGATTGGACTGCTGCGGGAGCAATAAGGCAGATATGTTCATGTGTAACTGTACAGGCTCGACTAGGGCAACTTTGGACTGGCTGGCACATAATTGTTCTGCATTGACCTACAATGCTGAGAGTTAGGCAGTATTGTTCCACAGTACAAACGGTTGTGCTAGGTAGTGCATGCTACTATGTTTACATATACTGAATGGTGGTAGTGGCTGTTTCACAGTGCTTTATATTGCTTAATACATAGCAATCATGCCTCAGGTGGTGCTGCAGGGCTGCCTATGTTTGATGCACATAGTACACTATCTGTACATGTTTGGGAACAGGTAGTGTCATGATAGGCATCCCTTTTACTGTATGAGCAAGTCAGAGTGATTGTACATTTCCAGAGTACCTACTGTGCCAGTGTATGTGCTATACATTGCCTCTTTGCCAAGCCCAAGGCATACTGGGCACACCTCCTTCTGCCTACTGGGGCAGGCTCAGGTTGTTCCTCCTCCGAGTCACGCTGTACCTGAGATGGCCTGGGCAATGGTGGGGGCTGTTTGGCCCAGGCCTATGCTGATCCTGCTGCAGCTGTTTTCACAGGATCATATTATGTAGCATAGCACATACCATGACAATTTGAGTACATGTAGTTGGTGAGTACTGCAAGATTCCACCAGATGTGTCCAGGCAGTGGAACCGTGACTTGATCAGCCTAAATACACGCTCAATGACATTACGTGTTTGTGCGTGTCCTCATTATGGCATTCCTGTTCAGGTGTGTGCACATTTCTGATGGGTGTCATCAACCACAGCTCCAGTGTGTGTATCCAGCATCCCCCCACTAGGTGACCATGAGGGATGTCCCCATTGGCAAATGTCTGGTACAGCTGCGTCAGATGCCAGATGTGGGAATCGTGGTAGCTTCCAGGGCAACCAGCACACACATTCATTATAATGCCCTGGGCATCACACATGACCTGGCAGTTGATGGAGGGGAAACCCTTGCAATTATAGTAGGCCCTACCCCGCTCACCGGCTAGTGCTTTGATGCATATGTACGTGCAGCAGTCTATTGCACCAACTACCTCAGGGTATTCCGCTATTTGCTGGAAGAGAAGCATATTGCTGGCCAATACCTCACGGGAATTGGGGAAATATACATGATCACTGACATGTGCTGACATGGCATCCAGGAACTGGTGCAGTACCCTGGATGCTGATGCCTGTGAAATCCCCATCATATCACCAGTTGGTCTCTGGAAGGTACCTGTTGCTAATATTCTTAGGTCAACACATACCTTTGTTTCCACTGGGATGGGCTCCCCTCTGTTAGTTCTGTGTGTGAGGCATTGCCTGCACAGCTCGACAATTTGCTGCAGGAGGTCTCTGTCCACTCTATAGCGCTCCACTATCTCCAGCTCATGTAGCCCCTGATAGGTAACCCTGGGCCTGTACACTGTTCTCCTTCTCCTCACTTTGGGTTGTCCAGCAGCATTTGCATTCTCACCACCCTCAGCATGTTGCATATGTCGCCTTATAACAGCAATTGCAGCCAGTAACATTTTTTTGCCAGTTAAGCTTTTCAAGTTTTCACTTCTTTTAGTTAACTGCAGTGTTGCAGTGTCTCTTGACAGACACATAATGAACTGTTGTTTTCAGAGTTTTAACTGCTGGGCTAGGCTGGGTTTGTGTACTGCCTGTGTGATTGCCTGATTCTGATTGATATCACCTGCTAGCTCTGCTACTACTCACTTGTAACTTCCTACTATTTGTTGTGCTTCCTTTTATCCTGACCGTTTCCTCTGGGAGTAGTGACGTGCACACAAGCACACATATGCTCACAGCAGCTCACATGCGTGCACACATAGGCTTATACAGCCATTATACATACTGACAAAGGCTTCAACAACCTTACACTAGCTTACACGGGCTTACACGTGTGCACACGACCGTACATGCATGCATGCATCCTTACTCATGCTTATGGGTGCGCACACTGTCTACACAAGATTTCATGAAACTTTGGTGATAGCCATGGTGTATACCTTCAGTTTCTTGACTTTAGCTCAGATACCTCAAGACACACCACAATCAAACATGTGACAACCTCATCCAATGACATTATACTGTTTTATACATGCCCCCACATGATGTCACCTATCTCTTACTCTGATACTCCCCTTCACCTACTCTTACACTGTAGAGGCATGGCTCATATGGCATGAAAAATTGGGATTCACTATCCTTAGCCTCATTAGCATAGGATTGCCTACTAATGCTTAGTTACATCTCAGAAAAAGTGCTTCCCCCCATAGCAACCACTACTCAGTGGCCATGTTGTCTTCAGCCTGCCATTCACTTGCATGGCATAATATATTTCTTATTTAAGTGCTTATTTCGAGGGGTTTTATTTTTTTTCTGCCTTTTTAAAGCGCAGCTCATTTGCGCGCCGCTGCGCTCCATTTAAACTTCGGAGATCATGAAAAAAAAATAGTTTTTTTAGTAATTTGCAATGTTTAGACATGCCACTGGCCTTGTATTTGGCCATTGGCATGCTTCCTGAACTACATGCATCCTTTATTTGGAGCTGACATTGCTCCATTTAGCTACTTGCAGAACGGTACCAACCGAGTACATTTCTGCAAGTAACTCTAGTCTTACATGGACAGCTTTGTGTTTCCTGGATTGTAAATTTACCTCATTTGCATAGCTTTCAGCTGCAGATGAGGTAATTTACATATCCAGACACTGTCCGTGCAACGGCCGTTTTAGGGGCTGTCTTACACGCCCCCAGTGCATTTTCCTGAATGGCTAGGCAGACATCTTGCCTTGCTCTACTCATACACGGCTTGGCCACTCCATGTAAGCCTTCCTGAATCTGGCCCAATGTCATGTATAATAGCAATAATTCATGGCTGGGTGTGGGTAATGCTGGATTTACCCACACCCAGCTGTGTGTTATTGCTGTATTAAAAAATACACAATTTAATTAGTAGGAAAGAATAATTACACATTGAAGATTCATTCATATTTCTGTTGTGTGAAATGATACAGTAGAAGAGACAGCATGTGAAATGACAGCTGTTCAGGTATACCTTTAATGTTTCTGCTTAACTATATTTATGGTACATTTATATTTAATTATTACAAGTGTAAATGTATTTGAAAGTGGTGTCCTATAAACCTAGGTGTGTCATCTGTGTAGATTAATTTCACGTTACTGTTTTGTTGTTTCAGTTAAAAGTAATTAATATTAATGTTATATTTTCATACAGATAAATCATCTAACATAAAAGAAAGTATCCTGTCCAAAAGTACACGAGAAAGTGGAAACAAACCTCCTTCATACTTGTTGAACCTTGACTGTCAAGAACCTCAAATGAGATACAGTTTGGGGGAAAAATCAGCCACAAACAGAGTAAGTAAAGTTATAATGGTTGTTGGAGCAACTGGATCTGGTAAAAGTACTCTCATCAACGGAATGATAAATTATATCCTGGGAGTTCACTGGGAAGATAATTTCCGTTTCAAACTGGTTGGTAAAGAAACCTCACAGTCCCAAGCTGTAAGTCAGACATCCAACATCACAGCATATGAAATAAACCACCAAAATGGATTTAACATTGAATATTCAGTAACCATTATTGATACACCAGGCTTTGGTGATACCAGAGGGATAAAAAGAGACAGAGAGATCATTGAATTAGTGCGGGATTTTTTCTATAATCCACAAGGTGTAGACCACATTGATGCTATATGTTTTGTTACTCAGGCCTCCTTGGCTCGTTTGACACCTACTCAGAAATACGTCTTTGACTCCATTCTTTCTATTTTTGGAAATGATATCAAAGACAACATATTAATACTTACTACCTTTGCAGATGGTCAGAAGCCACCCGTTTTAGAAGCCATCATAGATGCAGACATACCCTGTCAAAAGGATGCAGAGGGAAACCCAAAATTCTTTAAGTTCAATAACTCAGCTTTATTTGCTGATAACTCAAAGGATTTAGGTGCAGATGATGCATTTGATCACATGTTCTGGAAAATGGGACTAAGCAGCATGAGGCATTTTTTCAGTGAGTTAAACCACCTCGATACAAAAAGTTTAGTTTTAACAAAAGAAGTTTTACATAACAGAAAGCAACTTCAGACTGCTCTTAATGGTTTACAAATCCACATTCAAAGTGGACTGTTAAAACTGGAAGAAATCAGGAAAACAACTAAGATAGTAAAACAACATGAAGCTGAAATTATTGCAAACAAAAACTTTGAATATGAAATTGATACACACATCTGTAACAAAGTAGACATCAGTGGCACTGGTAAATTTGTAACCAACTGCCTGAAATGCAATTTCACCTGCCACTATCCATGTGCGTATTCAAAAGATAAAGATAAGAAGTCGTGTAGTGCGATGCACAACGGCTACTGCAATGTTTGCACAAAACATTGTGAATGGAACTCTCATGTTAACAATTCATACAGGCTTGAATATGAAATCAAAAAAGAGAAAAGAACATATGATGACCTGAAAGCAAAGTTTGAAGAGGCTTCTGACAGCAAATTGACAGCCCATGGAGTACTTTTTATTTTAAAATCAGAATACACAGAAGTGAGGTGTTCAGTTCTTTCTCTTGTTAATGACTCTGTTATGTGCCTTAAAAAGCTGGATGAAATAGCACTAAAACCAAACCCTCTGTCCTCTCCAGACTATATCGACCTTCTCATACATAGTGAACAACAGGAATGTAAGGCTGGCTGGAAGGAACGGGTTGAATCATTACAAGAAGTGAAAAAGCAAGCTGAACTATTAGCTAGAGTTAGCAACAAAGAATATTTGTTACCACATGAACTAGAAGAGGCTAAGGAATTAAAAGAACAAGTGTCATACATTGCGTCAATTAAAAGCCGGTTCAAACAATTCCTTCATATGAATTGAACCCATATTCCACAATAAGAATACTAATGCTCTGAAGTGAGCTTTGAACCAAAACTCCTCATGCCTATATTATCAATAATGTCTACAGCCATAGCAATGAGAAGCTAAGCATGCAACTTTCTTTGTCAGCGGATGTGCCAAGGCATCATAAGTTGTGGTGTCTGAACCTAGTCATAAATCAAATACATTTTAATTTGAATGCATCTTTGTAAAAACTATAAACTATGTAAAAGAAGAAACTTATACATTTTGACTTTTATTTTCTTATACTGGTTGACGTTTCTCACATTTTTGTTCCTAACCCATAATCATAAATAGTTAAAAATATATCCTTTACTGTATGCAGACACTATATATGAATTTAGGTTAGACCATTCATCTGGCATTTTTTTATTAACCTTTGTGATAGATTTAGTAAATGAAACTACATTTAGATTATATAATAATATAATTCTAGTTTTCTAAGCAAATAATGCTTCCTGAGAAAAAGATTGCAGGAATTGTAACCTGTCAAAAAGCTAGTTACAAATTGCTATTACAGTCGCATTCACTGAAAAATAACGACTAAAATACAGTTTATTCATGCAAAATGGAATAATGTTAAGTCAGTAAATCAATAAATTTATGATTGCTTATAAGGCATTTGTGTCTGTTTCAATAATTTAGGAGTCACGGTAAATTAGATTTGATTCTGAGCTGCACGCTTTTCTTGTTTTACTCACATATTTAACAGAAAGTTTGTTATAATTTCTTTTGCAGTCAAATGTTGTATTTTTGGATATGCATTCTTATATACATTTAAAAGCAATACAATTATAACTGTATTTCCATCAGAGGTGTCCTTGTCTGTTCCAGCTAAAACAACAATGTTTCAATAGAGATCATTTATGCAAATCCTGCTGCATCTTTTTCTATGCATCTGGCAATGTTACTCATGACTTTCTTATTTCAGTGACAGTTTATGGTTTTCATTAGTTGTCGGTACATTATTATTTACTTCATTGCAGCTAATTCTTTCTGCTCTGCTATTGTACTTACATTTGTTTGACAGCCGAGTAAACAAGGAACCCATGTAGTCTGCCCTTTATGTTCATTTAGCATTCTGACTTTCCTCTATCCCTGCATCTCCCTCCATCTTTATTTACATGTTTTATGCCCTGTTCAGTACCTCCTTATATTTCTTTCTATCACTCATTCTGGTAGTCCATTCCATGGATACACAACCTACTTCATGGAGAAGTATTTTGCATATTCCTACAACCTGCTATGCATCTGCTCCTCCTCCTCCTCCTCTTTTTCCTATGCTGTATGACCACTCATATGGACTTGTGCAACCAGGTCATGTTCCCCTTAATCTGTTCTGGTCTCTAATGAGAAATGCTTATCTCTATTAGTCTCTGTTTGTATGCTTCACCCTACACCTGACATACTCTTTATGTGGATTTCCATTGAACCCCTTCCAACAGCCCAATGTCTTTCTACCTATAAAACCTCCAGAACTACAGGCAGTAATCAGTGCATGCTCTAATCAAGCAGTGTACAGTAGAAACATTACATCTTTGCTTCCGGAAACTATTCCATTAGGCTCTGGCTTAAAATTATGTTTGTAACAAGTCCTTTTCACTGTTTCCGTTAGTGCAATCCAGGTGTGATCAATACCCCAAATTCTTTTCCTACTTTGCTGCCACTAGTTTCAGGCCCCATGATACCAGGGATGTTGTGGTGTAAGAACAGTGTTTTATATTTCCTGCAATGAACCTGCTGCTGTCTTGCTGTCCACAGAGTAACCTTGCCAGACATATAGGTGATAAACTTACAAATGCATACAATACAATTGTAAGAGTTATTCTTCACTTTTCTTCTCTAAATTGTCGCTGTTTATCCCCTAAGATAATAACTAGATGGCCTACTTTATCAGCATGTATTTATCTTTAAGTATTTATGTCATAATCAATGTAGACACTTATTCTCACTTTGTAGACAGGATAAAAGTTGAAAAGAATGCAGATCTTCCAACCAAAAACAATTAGCTACTCCTAAAAACAACATGATGGGACATAGAACGTATCTTACGTCTATTCGTAACAACCACAAACATCTGTTCTTAAGAGCATCCAATATGAATCATTTCTTATCCATCAGAACTGCAAAAAAGTGAATTAAATAAAACAACAAGCTCAAAAATCACTTACTGTGGCTTTTGAACTGTATGCACTTTGCAATCCTGGATAATCAATGAGAAGGCGTTATATTCTCTTAAACTCAAAGCTACTAGGTCTACCTTATTTTTGTTATGGTTTACCATTATTGTGACAGCACTGACATTTTCTTCAGACTTGTCTTCTCTCTCTGTAATTGTTTTTAAGACACTAACCATGTCAATGTGCAAAGTGATCAATGTCTCATCTATTAAATTACATAGGTATTATTAACATGAACTCTTTCATTCAAATCTCTCGCAATGGTTTTGTCTGTGTGTATTTTTTCATATTTAAATTTCACCGTTTTTGTTTTCCATTTATGTTTTTAGTTTCCTGTTACTAAACATCTTGCACATTTTTTTATCCATGTACCAAATTTTAGTATAGATTTTTAACTACCTTGCTCTATTAATGTTTGTGGAGGAGCATAGGGTGACGTACAAGAGTGGAGGAAGATGCACACAGGTCTGAAGGAGGTTGGAGACTGTAAAGGGGTGGCAGGGGAAAGTGTAGTTAGGCAGCATAGGATGGTGGTCTATAGAATGACACTGGTGATCAAGAAGAGGAGGAGGAGTTTGAGGGCAGCACCAAGGATCAAATGGTAGAAGTTGAAAAAGGGTGATTGTGAGGTGCAGTTCAGGGAAGAGTTAAAACAGGCACTGAGTGGTAGTGAAGAGTTACCAAATAGTTTGGTAACTACAGCAGAGCTGGAAAGAGCGACAGCTAGAAAGGTGCTTGGTGTGACATCTGGACAGAGGGAGGGGGACAAGAAGACCTGGTGGTGGAATGAGGATGTACAAGAGAGTATACAGATAAAGAGGTCGGCGAAGAAGAAGTGGGATTGTCAGAGAGATGAAAAAAGTTGAGAGGAATATAAGGAGATGAGGCATATGGTGAAGAGAGAGGTGGCAAAGGCTACGGATAAGGCATATGTAGAGTTGTATGACAGGTTGGACACTAAGGAGGGAGAAAAGGACCTGTACCGATTGGCTAGACAGAGGGACCGAGCTGGGAAAGATGTGCAGCAGGTAAGGGTGATAAAGGACAGTGAGGGAAATGTACTCACAAGTGAGGAGAATGTGTTGAGGAGATGGAAAGAGTACTTTGAGGGGCTGATGAATGAAGAGAATGAGAGGGAGAGAAGGTTGGATGATGTGGGGATAGTTAATCAGGAAGTGCAACAGATTAGCAAGGAGGAATTAAGGACAGTTATGAGGTGGATGAAGAATGGAAAGGCTGTTTGTTCAGATGGAACCATGGAAGCATAGAGGTGTTTAGCAGAGATGGCAGTGGGGTTTTTATCCAGACTGTTTAACAAAATCTTAGAAAGTAAGAGGATGCCTGAGAAGTGGAGAAGAAGTGTTTTGGTACCAATTTTTAGGAATAAGAGTGATGTGCAGAGCTGTAATAACTAGAGAGAGCTATAATTGATCAGTCACAGCATTAAGTTATGGGAAAGAGTAGGGGCGGCCCGTGCTATTGGACTGCTGGACTGCAGCCACCTCAAATCAAAAAGAAAATAAAAAATAGAAAAAAAAATGTTTTTTAAATTTCGCAGACTTCGCACATGCGCAGTAGTCCCGACTACTGCGCATGCTCCTGGCAGTCCGGCAGTCCCCATAGGGGGACACAAGGAGACGTCTGTGCACGTATCTCGGGAAGGAGTTTTTGGTTTTTGAATGCAGCAGGGATCTTGCGAGTATTGCACAGGCAGGACGTTAGCTGGATGGATATTATGGACAAGACAGGTAAGTGTATTGATGGAATATATGGTGTGTGCTTGTATTTACTGTCTGAAGTGTGTGGTGCTTGGTGCTGACATACCGTGTGTGTGTGTGTGTGTAAATGCCCCAGGTGCTCATGGTGGTGTGGTAGGGAATACCTCAGGCTTGACCCTGTACCCTGTATGCAGGTGTTAAAGACTTGAGTTCCCTTCCCACCACCATTTGTAAAAAAATTGCAGATTTTTGCCTCATATTTGATCTGATCTGTTCCTCATAATATCTGTGGTTTGTAAATGTTTTAATGCTTGATATTTGATGGTGTAGTAGTAGCATTGTTGCCTCACAGCTGCAGCCTTTCAGGTTTGATTCTTGGCTGGGGTTCCTTCTTTGTGGGGTCTGTATCTTCTCCCTGTGTTTGTGTGGGTTTGCTTTTGTGTCCTCCCACGTTACAAAGACATGTCTGCATTATTTCTTCCTGGGCCTCTGCTGAAAATTGTGTTTTTTCCAAGTCAGACTGTCCTGATTAACAAATGTTAAATAAAATTGACAGGCATTTGAATTTCAGACTTCAGGTTTCTGAATGTTTAATTCCTTGCATAATTGATGGTGCAGTGGTAGTATTGTTGCCTCACAGCTATAGGTTTTCTGGTTTGATTCTTGGTTGGGGTGGCTTCTGTGTGGAGTCTTCATCTCCTCCCTGTGTTTGTGTGGATTTGTTCTGGTGCCCTGCCATCTTACAAAGACGTGTCTGCAGTTTTAATCCCTGCGTCTCTGCTGAAAATTGTTTTTGTTCTGTCCGCAGTAAAATTGACAGGCATTTGAATTTCAGACTTCAGGTTTCTGAATGTTTAATTCCTTGCATAATTGATGGTGCAGTGGTAGTATTGTTGCCTCACAGCTGTAGGATTTCTGGTTTGATTCTTGGTGGGGGTGGCTTCTGTGTGGAGTCTGCATCTCCTCCCTGTGTTTGTGTGGATTTGTTCTGTTGCCCTGCCATTTTACAAAGATGTGTCTGCAGTTTTAATCCCTGCGACTCTGCTGAAAATTGTTTTTGTTCTGTCCGCAGTAAAATTGACAGGCATTTGAATTTCAGACTTCAGGTTTCTGAATGTTTAATTCCTTGCATAATTGATGGTGCAGTGGTAGTATTGTTGCCTCACAGCTATAGGTTTTCTGGTTTGATTCTTGGTTGGGGTGGCTTCTGTGTGGAGTCTGCATCTCCTCCCTGTGTTTGTGTGGATTTGCTCTGGTGCCCTGCCATTTTACAAAGACGTGTCTGCAGTTTTAATCCCTACGTCTCTGCTGAAAATTGTTTTTGTTCTGTCCGCAGTAAAATTGACAGGCATTTGAATTTCAGACTTCAGGTTTCTGAATGTTTAATTCCTTGCATAATTGATGGTGCAGTGGTAGTATTGTTGCCTCACAGCTATAGGTTTTCTGGTTTGATTCTTGGTTGGGGTGGCTTCTGTGTGGAGTCTGCATCTTCTCCCTGTGTTTGTGTGGATTTGCTCTGGTGCCCTGCCATTTTACAAAGACGTGTCTGCAGTTTTAATCCCTGCATCTCTGCTGAAAATTGTTTTTGTTCTGTCCGCAGTAAAATTGACAGGCATTTGAATTTCAGACTTCAGGTTTCTGAATGTTTAACTCCGTGCATAATTGATGGTGCAGTGGTAGTGTTGTTGCCTCACAGCTATAGGTTTTCTGGTTTGATTCTTGGTTGGGGTGGCTTCTGTGTGGAGTCTGTATCTCCTCCCTGTGTTTGTGTGGATTTGCTCTGGTGCCCTGCTATTTTACAAAGACGTGTCTGCAGTATTAATCCCTGCGTCTCTGCTGAAAATTGGTTTTGTTCTGTCCGCAGTAAAATTGACAGGCATTTGAATTTCAGACTTCAGGTTTCTGAATGCTTAAGTTCTTGCATAATTTATGGTGCAGTGGTAGTATTGTTGCCTCACAGCTATAGGTTTTCTGGTTTGATTCTTTGTTGGGGTGGCTTCTGTGTGGAGTCTGCATCTCCTCCCTGTGTTTGTGTGGATTTGCTCTGGTGCCCTGCCATTTTACAAAGACGTGTCTGCAGTATTAATCCCTGTGTCTCTGCTGAAAATTGTTTTTGTTCTGTCCGCAGTAAAATTGACCGGCATTTGAATTTCAAACTTCATGTTCTTCAGAATACATAGTAGCACAACCTTTTTTTCTAGCAATTTTCTAAGTTTATAAGATGAATATTTTAAATTTGTCCCTGTTTTTTGGACTGTATTCCCCCATTATTGGCTTCGTCCAGGTTTTTGTGCTAAGGTTGACAGCTATGGCAAGAACTGAATTCACTGAATATGTTTGAGGGCTGTATTCCCTCATTACTGGGTTTGTCCAGGTGTTTTGTACTAAGAGGTTGACAGCTATGGTGAGAAATGATTTCACTAAATGATAGCCATTTAAGTTTCAGTCTTCCTCTCTTTTACAAAGCAGCTGATGTGGCGTAGTGGTATGTTACTCTGACTGTTTTTTGCTCAGGGACCTTGGCAGTAAAATATATGGTGGCAACACAACATTTTATTCTAGCAACTTTCCAAGATTATACAAGCAATGTTTAATGTGTCCCTGGTTTTTGGGCTTTTGACCCCCCCCCCCAATACATTTTGGCTTTTTCCAGTTTTCTTGAGCTGCGAAGTTGAGATGCAGTTGAGTATTGAGTAGATTTTACAAGGAGCTGAGAGCTGCAGGGGAATAGAAGTTTAGTGCTTTACCTAGTTAATACTATAGCACAACAGGTTGTGTACTTGCTTTTGATGCAGAAGGCTGTGGGTTCTACTCCCACAAGGGGTGGATGCTGCCGTACTGCGAATGTTCTCCTTGGTGAAGATATTAACTATGAGTTCGTTATCAGTTTGCCATCCATTTCCTCTTGCAATATTATTACTAGCTTATCATTTTTTAATGTAATATAGGCAATTTATTCCTGAGGGGCAACAGACACTTTATTTTTCGATGAAACCATGAAATATAAAGGTGATTTCTAGCAGCAACCGCTTCATTAGTTACAGATTTCTTTAATGTGGAATTATTTAGATGACTTACTTCAGAGATTGTGCATATTTACTGATAATGGACTGTAGAATTGTGCATATTTACTGATAAAGGTGGACTGCAGAATTGTGCATATTTACTGATAATGGTGGACTGTAGAATTGTGCATATTTACTAATAATGGTGGACTGTGGAATTGTGCATATTTACTAATAATGGTGGACTGTAGAATTGTGTATATTTACTAATAATGGTGGACTGTGGAAGTCTGAGTAGACTTTTTTATGATAAATGTTCTCAACTGGGCAGTTTTGCCATTATGGGTGCATATGGTTTGTTTCATTGCTTACTGGAAAAATTTTCAAAACAAATTTAAAACACCCTCTAACAAGTGTACTGTATTGTACAAGGAATATAATTTTAGTACAATGAGGAAGTTGTATCAAAGAGCACATGTATGTTTCATATGCAAGGGGCCTATCATTCGAAAACAGCCCAAAATTAATCTTTATCTGCCACTGGCAAAATGTATTTTCTTTGAATGTGGGTTTCAATGCTGTTTCAATGAATGTGAGTTTCAAGGGCAGAGAAGTTTTAATGCTAAGTTTTCATTGTGAGACTGCATTGCTTTGTTTAACAGATGACTTAGTGTTTGTGCTGTAAAATACAAAATAAAACTTTCAAATGAAGTCCAACTCATCATAGAAGTAAAGCAGTATGCACATTAGTGTTTATGGTAAATGGAGTGAAATAGCCAAGTATAATGGTTCATTGGAATGGCTGCAGAGGCTCCATTCAACCATTATTTTGTCAGGGGAAGGGCAGCAAACTCAGACAGGCCCAGCTGAACTATACCTCCCAACTGTCCAGATTTTCAAAGAATGAATAGATTTTTGCTTCTTATTTTTGGTTTGTTGTTCATAAAATTTGTAGTTTTAATTCCTAAATGATTTGCCAGAAGTCACTAAATAATAAGTTTCAGACTTCATAACCTTCAGAAAAATGCATGTTAAAGTAAGAGCTGTTCTATCAACTGTCTCAATTTATACAAGAGCAATTTTTAGTACTGTTTATATGTTCCCCCAGTATATTTGGCCTTGTTCAGATTTACTACATTAACAGGTTGAGAGGTACATGCAAATAAATTGCTTTATAGAATTAGGCATAGCCAACCTCTCAACTGTCCCCAATTTTTGGCTCAAAATGTTGCTCTTCCCCCTAATAATCCCTCCACAAAATAGCAATTTTGGGAGAAAACATGGAGGGTTTACAATTAAGAAATAACTGTAATAATCAAACTTATAGATTACTTGAAATGCATGTAGATTCTTTTGTTTTGTCAGCTGCTCAAGGTAGCAGTACTAATATTAAAGTGTCCCTTCTTTGACAGGTAGCAGCTGTATTGTGTGTCTGTTTTATATTTTTGCATCACATTTTTGGTCCATTTTTCATAAAATTGTGTTTTTTGGCAAATTAGTGACAAATCACTAAAGACTGAAGTTAGAAAATGACCAACATTTGAGTTTCAGATTGTATACCCTTCAGAAAATTCATACTAATGCAAGACCTATTCTATTATCTTTCTAAGTTTATTAGAGCAATATTTAAAAATTGTCCTTATTGTTGGGCCTTTGTCCCACTTCTGTATATGGCTTTGTCCAGATTTCTTGCTCTTGAGGTTGAGAGGTATGACAAATGTGTCAGGGCCATCACAGTCAGCCAGAGAGATTTCAAATTGTGACGTGCTTGTTGCACCCCACTCCCCCATGTAGTGACTCTGGATGTGTCCAAGCAAGGCAAGGAGTAGTTGTATCTACCTTGGATGGGGAGGACACACTGCATAAGTACTACAGTGGCTTTTCATCTGTCCTTGATTTTGCAGAATGGTCTGGTTTCTGTCATATTTTTGTACTGTTGATTTATGCTTATTACTCAGATTTATGCTTATTACTCAAAGTGCATGTTGCTCTGTGTTTAAGTAGCAATGCTTTAATGACCATAAGGTAAGCTTGTCTGACATCGTAAGATGCAAGTAAGCTTTAATAAGCATACTGTTAAAGAATTGCCAACATTGAAAGCCTTTCTGTTGTTGCCATGCAGAGAATACTTGACTAGATAATGTATAAGCCTTGGGTATTAAAGGACAGGATTCCATTATTTTAAAAAGCTCATTACACTTGTTGGAGACTTCCAGTCATCTCTACAGACTTTACCCGTAAACTAAACAGAATGCCAATCATGTGTGGTCCATAACCTGTACAGTAATCCTTTAAGCAATGTATCTTGAGCTTGTTTCTTGTTTGCTTTTCATTTTTACTTTTATCATGTTTTCCCCATGAAACAAGTTGTCAGGCAGCAGGTCTTTTTGGATAAGAAACATTTTTACAAGTGGGGCATCACATAGATTTCTACTTTCAGCATGTTACTTGGTACTTTAATAAAGCTGAATATATTATAATTAGGACTGCAGTGCAAGGAGAAGTGGTTTGAGTTGAGTGCTTCTGGTTTTCTTATACTTGATTTTGACTGGCATTCCAGTAATGTATTTAAAAAGTAATTTATTTTTTCATGCCTCACAACCTTTTGTTTCCATCTAGATATTAAGTAAGCTGTCATGCAGCCAATGCATTGAAATATTTTTATTCTTCTACACTTATTTTTGTCTTGATTGGACTTTCATAATGATGGTTTGCCACCCAGGGCAGCGTATTTAATTAAAGTTAGTTTTTTGTGGTTTTGTGCATAGCTCCTCCCCTTTATGGTTGACCACACCCCTTCCCCTTGACTCCACCCATTCAGCTGTCTCCTGCAGCCCCCCTGTGATTTGAAGTCACCAGCCACCACTGGGAAAGAGTAGTGGAAACTAGGTTAAGAAGGGAGGTGATGATTAGTGAGCAGCAGTATGGTTTCATGCCAGGAAAGAGCACTACAGATGTGATGTTTGCTCTGAGGGTGTTGTTGGAGAAGTATAGAGAAAGTCAGAAGGAGTTGCATTGTGTATTTCTGGAATTGGAGAAAGCATATTGTAGGGTGCCTAAAGAGGAGTTGTGGTATTGTATGAGGAAGTCAGAAGAGGCAGAGAAGTATGTCAGAGTAGTACAGGATATGTATGAGGGAAGTGTGACAGTGATGAGGTCTGCAGTAAGAGTGATGGATGCATTTAAGGTGGAGGTGGGATTACATCAAGGATCAGCTCTGAGCCCTTTCTTATTTGCAATGGTGATGGACAGGTTGACAGACAAGATCAGACAGGAGTCCCAGTGGACTATGATGTTTGCAGAGGGCACTTTGATCTGTAGTGAGAGTAGGGAACATGTTGAGGAGACCCAGGAAAGGTAGAGACATAGTCTAGAGAGCAGAGGAATGAAGGCAGCAGGGCTAAGAATATATGTGTGTGAATGAGAGGGAGGACAGAGGAATGGTGAGGATGCAGGGAGTAGAGTTGATGAAGGTGGATGGGTTTAAATACTTGGGATCAACAGTTCAGAGTAATGGCATGTGTGGAAGAGAGGTGAAGACGAGAGTACAGGCAGGGTGGAGTTTGTGGGGAAGAGTGTCAGGAGTGATTTGTGACAGACGGGTACCAGTAAGAGTGAAAGGGAAGGTCTACAAGAGGGTAGTGAGACCAACTATGTTACATGGATTGGAGATGGTGAGATTGAAAAAAAGGCAGGAGTCAGAGCAGGAGGTGGCAGAATTAAAGATGTTAAGATTTGCATTGAGTGTGACAAGGATGGATAGAATTAGGAATCAGTATATCAGAGGGTCATCTCAAGTTGGACGGTTTGGAAACAAAGCCAGAGAGGCAAGATTCTGTTGGTTTGGCCGTGTGTTGAGGAGGAATGCTGGGAATATTAGGAAAAAAATGCTAAGGATGCAGCTGCCAGGTAAGAGAAAAAGGCAGGCCTAGGATAAGGTTTATGGATGTGGTGGGAGAAGGCATGCAGGTATTTGGTGTGACAGAGCAAGATGCAGAGAATGAGAAGAAATGGAAACAGATGATCCACTGTGGTGGCCCCTAATGGGAACAAGTGAAAGAAGAAGAAGCTCTATTAATGTCTGCATCTTAAATATGACTTACAGGTTCATAGTTGTTATGAGGTACACCTTCCAGGAGAGCATTGACGAGCCTAAGATAATTTTCCAATTGCCTAAGAGAAGTGCCAGGTTGTTTTCCTCTCCAAGCGCTATGAATTTCTTACTAGCTATCTAGGTAGATACAAATCAAAAGACATAATGATGTCCTGCAATACCATATTTTCAACACTGCATAACTCAAAAAAAAAAAAAAAAAAAAAAAAAAATATATATATATATATATATATATATATATATATATATATATATAGGACTCGGACTGATGCTCGATTATTGCTTTTCACCGAAGGCTTAATGGCCGGACATGCTTACGCGAAAGTGCTTTTAACCGAAAAAGCACTTATGTGTATGTATGCCTGCAGCCAGAGGGAGTCATGGGGGAAGTGGATATAGTACTACGGTGCGGGTAAGGGAATTTTTTCCTTTTCCCCACTGTACTGCAATCTTGGAGTGAGAATATTAAAGTAGGGGTGTGTGTGGGGCACATCCCCCCACATGGGGTATGCATGGCTACATAGCCCCCCTGCATAAACACCTTTTTGTTGTTTTTTTCTATTTTTTTTTTTTTATGCACTTTAACAAAAGTGTTTTTCGGTAAAAGCACTTTCATTAAAGTGTGTTCAGTGATGTTGGATTCGGACTGTTGATCTTTCGTTCAACAGGCCTAGATCTATATATATGGATATATATATATATATATATATATATATATATATATATATAAATAAATATATATGGATTCACTTCAGAAGTTCGAAATACTGAAATATCGAACGTCAGTATTTCTAGCCCAGAAAGTCAAATCCTGAGAACAGTGAAAGTTCAGAACCGTGAAATTCAAAACCTCGAATACAGGAGGTTTTGAATTTCATGCTTCTGAACTTTCACTTTGGTTATGCAGTCAGGTAAGTGTGTGTGTGTGTTAAGGGTTTTGGGTAGTGGCTGTGGTGTGCGTCAGTGTGCTATGTTGCTGGGATGTGTGTGCGAGGAGAATGTAGCTTGTGTGGTGGTGTTTTGTGTGTGTTTGTATGTAATGCGACCTCATAGTGAGAATATTTAAGTGGGGGTGTGTGATTTCTGCTTTCATGTAGTAGAGAGGTTATGTTTGTATGTGGGGAGAATGGTGTGTGTGTGTGTGTGTGTGTGTGTGTGTGCGCGCCATGGGTCTATATTAAAACATCAAAGTTTCAAAACTTTGAATGTTCTAATATCGAACCCTATTCAGCGAAAGCTGAAAATATTGTAGCAACAGAAAACCAAATTTTTTCCTAGGGAAAAGAATTTGGTTGTCCGTTTCTGCTGCTTCGGTATTTTCAGTGCTGTGGTGTAAAGTTACAGGTCGGGTTCAGGTGCGATTGTGTGGATGTGAGGGTTAGGGTGGGTTAGGTAAGTTAGGTTCAGGGCGCGGGTTAGGTATGTGTGTGATTGTGTGGACGTGAGGGTGAGGTTAGTTGATTTAGGGTTAGGGAGTAGGAGAGGTTCGTGTGTGATAGTGACAGACCTTAGGGTTAGGGTTTGGGTTAAGGTAAGTGGATAGTTGGTGTGTGTATAATTTAGCGTGGGGTTAGGTGTAAGATTTTAGGTGTATGTGTGTGGATTGCTGTTTGTTTGGTGTGCTTGTGTTGTGTGTATGTGTTTTGGAACAGCAACTTTTTTCCCTAGGGAAGAATTTGCTGTTCTGTATGTTTGATGTTTTCAGCTTTCACTGAATAGGGCTCAATATTAGAACATTCGAAGTTTTGAAACTTCAATGTTCTAATATAGACAGTAGTACCGCAAAATTCAAAATCTCTAATGTGTGAGATATTGAATTTCATGGTTTTGATTTTTTGTGGTTTTGTGGATTCTACTTTCTGGGCTTGAAATACTGAAATTTAATTTTTAGTATTTTGAGCTTCTGAAGTGAATTCATATATATGTATATGTATATATATATATATATATATATATATATATATATATATATATATGTATAGATTCACTTTAGATTATTGAATTACAAAAAACCTGAAACCCATATGGTCGAGACCATATGATCGAGTTTTTGGAAACAAGAAAATCTAAAGTACATGAAAAAAAAAAACACAAAATATAAAAATGTTTCCACGGGGGGCAATGTGGGGGCTGCACCACAACCCCTCCTACTTAAATATACCAACTCTGAGATCGCACTACAGCAAAGAAAAGGGAAATCTCCCATTCCGCGCTTTATGCAGAAGCACAGAACGGGAGGTTTCCCATTTCCTTGCGGTAGTGCGATCTCAGAGTTCATATATCTAAGTAGAAGATGGTGTGGAGGGACCAAGGGGGCCTGCAGAAATGTTGTTTTTATGTTTTGTGTTGGGGCCTGCAGAAATTCTGTTTTTATGTTTTTTTTTTTTTTTTTTTTTTTTCATTTTCCGAAAACACGATCATATATGGGTTTTGGGTTTTTAGAAATTTGATAATCTAAGTGAACTCAGATATATATATATATATATATATATATATATATATATATATATACATATAGTTCCCCTTCACAAGATTGAATGAATGGATGCTCAAAATGCATAAGCTCGAGACCAGAATCTCAAACTTCCATTCACTCAAAATTGTGAATGGGAAGTTTAGTTTTAGAAAAAAAAGAGTTGAGTTACCTTTTTGTCAGGGGCTAGGTTCCCCCTGCAGCCTTGCAGCTGTCATATAAGAGCTACGTGACCAGACTATAGCGAAGGACTGGGAAATTTTCCATTTTGCACTTGTGCATATAGCACGGAATGGGAGATTTCCCTTTCCTTTGCTGTAATGTGATCTTGGAGTAGGAATATTTTTGTAGGGGGGTGTGGGGGGTGCAGGGGGTCGAAGCCCCCCCTTCAAAAACATTAGAAAGGTGTTTTTTTTTTATTTCCCTTTCACATTTTGAGTTTCTGTAAACTCGAGATTCTGGCTTCGGGGTTATTAATTTTGAGTTTATGGGAATTAAATCTTGTGAAGGGGAATGATATATATATATATATATATATATATATATATATCTATATCTATATATATATATATATATATATATATATATATATATATATATATATATGGGTTCATGTCAGTACATCGACAAGTTAGGATATCAACATCCACTTCACCGACACATGAAATAAAAGACACCGCAAACACGGACATTTAACAGGTAAGAGGTTTAAATTTCACTAATCATGCCTACCATGTTTTAGTAAGTGTGGCAGTGTTATGCATGTGTGGTAGGCATGATTAGCAAAATTTAAACCTCTTACCTGTTAAATGTCCGTGTTTGCGGTGTCGTTTATTTCATGTGTCGGTGAAGTGGATGTCGATATCCTAACTTGTCGATGTACTGACATGAACCCATATATATATATATATATATATATATATATATATATATATATATATATATACATACACCCACACACACACACACACACACACACACATACACACACACACATCAAAGACAGAATTTACCAGTCTCTGTGACAGATGTAATAGTACATTACTAAAACATTTCTTTTTGTTAGTTTACACACTACTTTATAGTGTCAGTGATAGAATAGGTAACACCCCTGCTTTTGGTGAAGAAAGGTCTGTTTTGTATTCCTATACCAGTGCAGCGTGGTGCAGTGATGCACCCTTGAGTCTGCTGTCTTTCAGATAAGACGTAAATTGAGGCCTCATCTGCTTGAGTTGGTTGTAGCTCCTATGGCACTTATCAAAATGCGAAGAGGTCCTTTATTGTATAGAAAATAACTCTCATTTACACAATATTTACTTATGTACAGATATATAGAGATACAGATCTGTTTGCTCTTTGTCATAATTTCCTTTACAATTGTGTTAAATTTTCATCCCTATTAGACCCCCCACTCCTTTTCCCATAGTCACCATCTGATTTTACCCAATATTGTTGCTAAAATTAATTCACCATTCACTGTAATTTCATTTATTCTTTCATTCCATATAATCCATATAACATAAAATAACTTGTTATCGATTCTTTTAACATATGCTTTACTTCTATTCATATAATATCCATATTTAATAATATCCTTGTTTATTTTATCCACTTTTTTATATCTTTGAAAGAATATTCTTTACATAGTTTCCCCATAACTTTTTACTCGTTTATATTTCAAAACAACGTTCTGTTGTTTCTTCTTCCTCTTCACAATGTTAACATATTCTATCACTTTTCTTTTTATATGGCATATTTTGTTTTACTGGCAATTCATATATTACCAGCCTCCATAAAATATCTTGACATTCTGCTTTCTGATTACACCACTTGCTTTACTTTGTTCATCTTGTTAGATTTTCCTATGATTTTACATAGTAATGTTTTATCATTACATTCTTATACCATACTTTTCTTTTTCTATATCATCAGTTTTTATTTTGCAGAAAAATATTTCTCTTGGTAATATTTTATTTTTTCATTTATACGCTCTTTTCTTTTTTACTCTTTTACCATACTCACAAATTTCTTGCACTTATGTAGTATTACTACTAATCTCTCATCTTTATCATTTATCCATTTAATACTTTGTACAAATTTAACGAAGCAGTATATACCACTGGGTTAATTAACTCTAAATCTCCTTCTTTATTTATATACAAAACTCCTCTTTTTACCGAGTTTAATCTAGAGCCCCATACAAATTAAAAAAAAATCTGCAATCATTTCTTTTCAAATGCTGTTGGCAACATAAATGCACTTGCTAAGTATGCTATTTTTCCATCAGCACTGAATTTATCAAATAAGCCATTTTTTCTGAATAATGTATATGTTCTCCAGAAAAGGCATGTTTGCTTTATTTCTTCTATTGTTTCCTACCATTGGATTCTACATACATCTTTATTCCCAAATTTTATACCTAACTCAGAAATTTCATTAATTGTAAAATATATCCCCCCTATCTTTACTACATCACTTAAACCTTTACTTTTCTCTTTATTTAAAGCCATCCCTGTCACCTCTAGGCACTCATTGGTGTAAATTACTTCTTTTATCCATTTTTTGCAGTTATTATAATGTCATCTACATATGTTAAATTCTCAGTCCTTCAGGTGTTATATATCTTGCCACCTTCATTTTGTAATTTATTTCACATTCTATCATACAACTCATTAGACATCTTTGTCTTGCACCAGTCTTCATATGTACCCAGCCATTTACAAGTATTTATACTTTATTATTACTATACAATGACATACATCGTTTACTACCTTTCTCACTTATTCTTTCATTATTACCCATAAGATTTCATGTCCAATTGAGTCAAATGCCTTATTAAGATTTCCTATCATGATTTTGCTTCTTTTCTGTTTATAATATCATCAACAATTTTTCAATCTATCATCCAGTTATTCTTAACAACCTCTTCCTTTATATTATATGTGCTACCTTGCATAATAATTTCCATTTTAGTTTTAAATCTCATTTGTATTATTTTCATAAAGATCTGATAATCATTGTTATTTAATACTATTAGTCTTCATTTTTTAATACTTTTCTATCTTCCTTCTTCCATAAAAATGTAAGTATTCTGCTACATAATTCTTTATACCTAAAACCTTCATTTAACCATTCATTCAAAATCTTTAAAAATATTTTTACCAGTCCCATAAATTTGTATACATTTCATAGCCGATTCCATCTGGGCTCCAGCCGAATCTACATCTACTTGTCCTAGTACTTTATCTAGCTCATACAAAGAAATCTCCTTTTTTCAATTCTTTTATTTTCTTTTTTAACTTTTTTACTTTCAGTGTTTTTTCACCACCTTCTTTATTTTTATTTAAACACTTCTTGTCGATATTGTACTACACTATTAATACTCTTTTCCTGAGTCCTTTCTACTTCTTTACATTTATTTCTCTCATTACACTGCCATCTTCCTTTACTAATCTGTTTAAGTAACTCAATACTTCTTCTCTTTTTCCTTGTAAAAATATCTTTAGTTATATAACAGTTGTTGTATTTTTATTGATTTCTTTCATATACTGTAATTCGTTTTCTTTGGCAAAGTTCTTTCTATCATTGTAGGTTCATAGAAGGTTACTAGGCTAATAGTCCTAGGGTCTTTACAAGCCTAGCCATGTTATACCCATGTTCCCTAATTTACCTTGGTTAGATGGTCATTATTTACAGGGTGAGCTTATGAACAGCACCAACTACTCCTGTCCATGAGGGATATAAGTGCCACCCCCAGAGTAAATTTACAGTCTCTCATCTAATTTTTTAGGTTGTTCTTGAATAGGGTTATTAAGGACCTCTACGTCATGTTAATTGGTTGTTTATTCCAGAGGAGAAGCAATCTCTGGGAAATATATGTGTCTCTCCACCATCTTCTGTTAAGGTCACAGGCTAGGTTGTGATCCCTGAAGAAATGGACTCTTGTCCCATTTGATTTGCAGCTATGCAGAATTTCCATTAAGGCAGGGTCACAGACTGCTTGGTATGCCAGGTGCAAGTTGCCACTCAGCGGCCTGTAGGATACAGAGTACAGTGACAGGGCTTTCTGTTTTTCCATGTAGGTCATGTGTTTAGAGGCCCTGAATTTTCTTCATGAAAAACCTCAGAGGTCTGTCCAGCTGCTGCAGGTGTCTGGTAAGGTACATGCAAAAGGGAGCATTGTACTCTATTAATGGTCTGATGAGGGTTGAGTACAGAGGTGTTATAACATCCTTAGCCTTGGATGTGTTGCCCTTACTTATGAGATGTGATATGCAGAAGGCTTTCCTTACCACTGTGGACACATGGTGATCAAAGTTTAGGTTGCTATCAACCTGTGTTCCCAAATCTCGCAGCACTGAGTTTGATCTTAGGGGGGAGCTGTCAATATTGTAATTTGCAGGGACTTCCTCTTTGCCTAAGGGGATAATAACACACTTTTTTTGCGTTTAGATTTAGTCTGTAGCTTTGGCACCAATCATTTGTCTCTGTTAGCCCCTTTTGTAATACATTAACATCATTTGGGGACTCAACAAATGTGCCTAGTTTGCAATTATCAGTGAATTTGGTGAGCCAAAGACCATCTACTTTCACCTGGACCTCTGAGGAATAGATTCCAAAGAGTAGTGGGCCCAGCACAGAATCTTGTAGTACACCACTGGTAACTGGTCTACTGGTAGAGGTGGAATTCCCAACTTTGACAGTATGCATTTTGTCTGTGAGCCATTTGGCTACCCATCTAGTGACATATGGGTCATTTCCCAGCTGGGAGAGTTTTTCACTGATACCTGAGTTGGGGATTGTGTCAAAAGTATTGGCTAAGTAAAGACCGGCAGTATGTACTGTTTTGCCTTCATCCAGGGCTTTAGTGACATTCTCAAAGAAGTCCACCAGATTCAATAATCATGACCTACCTTAATAAAAGTCAAACTGGGTTGGGTCAAGTGTTGAAGGTTACCTGTGTCCTTGCTGGTAATCAGAATCATATTTATTGGCCAAGTATATGCACATACAAGGAATATGACTCCTGTTTCAGTGACTCTCCAAATATGAATTAGATAAATAACATACATACAACTATTAAGAACAAGACAAAAAAGTAAATATGCATGTACATACAAAGTGCAAAGTGCAACTCAGTGCAAGAAGTACTGAAAGAAATTCTGAAAGAAATAGGTATTAGCAATATATAAACAATATTGCAGAATCCTTGGATGACTGGGAAAAAGAATTTCACAGCCTAATAAGCTGAGTTATCTGTTTATGAACCTGATGGCTATGAAAAAAAAAACTGTTTGTATACCTGCTTGTTTTTGTGCATATTAATATATAATGCCTGGCTGATGGTAATAGTTTAAAAAAGATGGTGGTCTTGTTTTAGATTGTTTAGTAAGCAGCCTGGGATGCTATCTGGTCCCATAGAGGCCATGTTTTGGCCTTGGAGAGCGCAGATATGATCTGCCCTTTGAAGATACTAGGCAGAGGACTGGTGTCAGTTATGCTTTGGGTATGGTTGGTAGGGACAAGGGGGTGAAGTTTGCATCACATATATCAGCTAGCAGGTTGGCAATCTGCACATGTTCAATATGAGAGGTACCGCCCACTATAATTTCGGCACATAGTTGGGCATTTACTTTTAGATTTCAGACATAGCTAAAGAATGCTTTATGATTATCCTTAGCTAGGGATGCCAATTTAGCTTCATAACTAGCTTTAGAGGAATTTACAAGGAATCTGATTTGTTTGTTCAAGCTGAAGTAACTTCCCTCTTGTTGTTAAACATTCGTTTCTTCCTTTTGTTATATAACCTATTTACGCTTGATGTCCACCAGGGTGGCCTGTTTTTTTAGGGAGGACCTGGTTTAGATCTGGTCAGATGCAGTCAAGTCTATACAGTTGTTTAGGTGGATATACAGGGCATTTGTGTACTCCTCTGTATAGGAGTCATTGTTGACTGTGTTAGCAGGGATATGAAACATTTTATATCATTACCTAGTAGGCTGTAGTTTCCTTTGAAGGAATTTTTCAGTTTTTTTGCTCCTTTGGGGGTGTGAGGTCTGATTGTTACTTCAAACTAGATAGATTTATGGTCTGACCTTACCAGGAAGGGCAACACACAGGGAGTAGTGCAGTGACCTCCCATGTTGGGGATGACTAAGTCTAGGACATTTGAGACCCTTGTGGGAGTACAGATGAGCTGTTCCAGGGTATTTGTATTGACAAAGGTCAGGAACCTCAGGGAAAGCATGTATGTGTGTTTACATATGTTGCCCAGTCGATGGAAGGATAGTTGAAATCACCCATGTCCAAAGTGTTTGACTCTAGTAAGTCCAGATAAATGGTGTGCTTCTGTTGGTTCATGGTGGGGGACGTATAGCTAACAATGATGTGGTAGGGTCCTTTACCTTCAGTTAGTTTGACCTGGAGTAGCTCAAGGGAGGCATTCTTTTTAACCAGTCTCAAGGTGTATTTGGCTTTACTGAAGATGGATACACCTCCACCTTTGGTCCTTTCACACTTGTTTCGGGTCTGAACGTGTGGAAGGCATTGTAGCCTTGCATAGCCAGGGTGTTGTCTGTGGCCTTGAACCATGTCTCAGTGACCTCACTGATGTCAGCATCTTACAAGGTGAGGAGTACTTCCAGGAGTGCAGTTTTCTGTCTAGGCTCCTAGTATTAAACAGCATAACCTTGAGTTTTTCTTGAGTGGATTTTTTTTTTTACAGTAGAAATTTTGTTGTTTTGACATTGCCTAAGAAAAGCACTGTGGGAAAGGCAAGTGCCTTTGCCAATATCTAAAAGCCTAGAGGAGATATGTGAAGACCATCTCTGGCAAAGCAGTGTGATCTGTTAACAATGTGTTCCAGGCTGACAGATACTGTATCCCCCTGATTGACACCAAAAGCTAGGCCAGTTGTTGAACTGAAACATTTTTTGTCTGTATTGTGGCATCAATCTGGGTGAAGATAGAATCCTGCTTAGGACTAGGGACATACCTGTCTGAAACACATAATCTGAGAGTTCAGTCATGTCTGTCTTTATACAGTCCAGAGAGGTACATCTCAAGTCATTCATCCCAACATCTACTATGACAGAGTCATAGTGGTAGTTGTTGTTGAGTGACTTGAGTACATGCATGATTTGATAGAACCTGGTACCTCACAGACAGCTGACCATGACCTCCTTATTGTCCAGTCTGATGAGGGGAGCATCTGTGTGTCTCACTATGAAGTTAGCTATGACCAGGATATTTGGTTTTGAGGTGTTTTACCTTACAAGCTTATTTACTGTGACACTAGTGTGTGTGTGTGTTGTTATATGTAGTGGATTCAATTTGCTTTGCAGTATGTGCAAGTGGTTTGCACTTGGAAGGTCTCTGATCTTTTGGTAGGCTTCTACTGAGTACATCTGCGTATGTGGGTTTATGTGTTGTGACCTTGTTTTGTGTGTGAGGTGATGTGCGTGTCTGCTGACAACCTGTTTGATGTTTGGTTTGTTGTTATATCAGAGAAGTGATTACAAATTCATAGTATAATTACATCTCTCACATATGGTATTTGCTTGGTTTAGGAGTAAGTGATTGTCAGTATACATGACACAATTACCACATTGCCTCAGGATGCCCATGTCAATGAGGCTGGCTGGGAAAGGGTTGGAAACTGACCATCCATTATGATAGGATTTTACTGTAACTACTTTTGTGGAGTGGGATACTTTGTTCAGATTTTGCTCTAGGATTAACAAAGAGGCTTATTCTATTGAAGGGCAGGGCTGAAAATTATGACAATGCTTCTCAGCGTGCAGCTCAATTTCCCACAATGCAGCAGGGAAGCTTGGGAGGGTTCACAAACAGATGTCTAGGCAAAAATTGTCATTCAGGGTGTTTGTGTCTGTACAGACCACCACTGAACTCCCTTGAGTGATGCGCAGCTATGGGCAAATGCAAGCTTTAAATACAGATGAAATTAAACCCTTTTAAGCTAAGCTACTGATGGGAAAGCACAGAGTGAGCTTTCTGTCTGTAATCCCTAACTCTAATGAGGTTCAAACTACACACTTCTGCTACAAGGGTGGAAGCAGGTGCCTCCTAATGTAAGATGGCTGGAGTAGTCCTCAAGTGTAACAATACAGTTTAGGTTCAGCAGATCTGAATCTGGTCTGTGCTATGTAATAGCTACTTTATGCAACAGAACAATTTTTTTAAGGTGCAGAAAAATACAGTAAAATCAGTAAAATGATGAAATAAAGTCAGCAGAGTGCAAAGAAAACTCTAAAATAAATTGTTTTAGCAGTGGATGCTTTGGATTTCAGCAGAATCTCTCCAGACCTCTGGAAAAAGTTACCAGAGGTTGAGCAGCTCTGGTCAGATGAGCTGTGGTGGTACTGCTGTCTGCACAAACTGGCAATTCTTCAAGCAGCTGTGAATAGTGGGAGACTATGAAGAGCATTTCCTATAGAGGATTTTAAACTGAAGAGATTTGCTTATATACTAGGCATGGATAACCTTGTCTGTGTGAGGCTTTTGTACCAGCAGAGTGAAAGACATTTAAACAGTTAATTCCTCAGTCTAATCAGTAAAACACAATAAACTTTAAACCAGCAGATTCTTACTTGGATGGGTTGAATTCAGCTCTCCTGAAAGATTACAAAGACATGTGCTTATTTTCAACTATTTTCTGCAGTTTCTGATTAATTAAAACAATATTTGCTGCATATATCTTTGCTTAAAGTGTACAACTGTATTTTACTGCATATTTAGATTATCTGCTAATTGAATTCCTCTTATAACTGTAATTACTTTTCATCTGCCTATTTTATTCATTTTACTTGTTTGCTGCACTTCAAAAGCACCAGCATAGACTACATTCAGGTTTTTGCTGAATCTAGTAGTGCTTGTGACCTTCAGAGCTTGTAAAACAGTTATCTTTTGTCTGGAGAGTCACCCTATATGCCCTCATGACAGGAAGGTACAGGTTGGACTGACCTAGTTAGAGTTACTGTCGGAGAGCTCTGTTTAGGGCATTTTGATTGGATAATTTGAGCTTTGGCTCATTCCTGTTTTTCTGCTTTAAAAAGCCTATGTTTGAACTGGTTTGTGCTTTTCTGCACCTGTTTGCACATCATGCACTACTGAGCAGAGGAATTGCTTGTTACAGATGCCTACTCTCTAGCCTTGCAAATATTACCTAAACCAGAGCTCTTCATGCCTAAACCTACTATTATCTGCCCCTATTGTATTCCCTCTTCAGCTGTTATAGTCAGAGTAAGATTATCCCTGGGACCATGAACTGTCAGTTTCTCTCTTTTTCTCCTACCAGCCTGGTTGACATGGGTCGACTGAGGCAGTGTAGCAACTGCCTCATGTACTACTTCTAAATCATTCCTGTATCATTTGTGAGTGATGCACCTACATTATGACTATGGAATCACAGCTCTCTTGCGCAATAGGTACATACAGAGCAGGTTGTCAATCCATCTACCACAACTCCTACTCATGACATGCAGCATAGAGACAGACCAACATATGAGGAGGTACGCACATAAAAATCTGCCTAAACACCAGAGACCTCTAAAACACATATATACTAAACCAACCATAACACCCAAAACACACAATACACATAATGATACAATCACAAGTGTCTCAGCATCAAAGCCCATAAGGCAACACATATTCACTCTAAATATCTTAGTCATAGGAGACTCAATAGTGAGACACACAGATGTCCCCCTCACCAGGCTGAACAAAGAGGAAGTCATGGTCAGTTGTCTTTTGGTTGCCAGGCTTTGCCAGTTCACGCAGGCACTCAAGTCTCAGCAAGTACCATTATGATTTGGTCATGGTACAGGTTGGTGTAAACAACTTGAGATGTATCTCCCTGAACTACATGAAGAGAGACATGATTGAGCTCTCTGATTATGTATCCCAGGCAGGTATGTCCCTAGCCTTGAACAGCATGTTACCCTCACCTAGGATGATACCACAATATAAACAGAAAATCATTGACTTCAATAATTGACTTAGTTTCTGGTGTCATTCTAAGGGGATCCAGTTTCTGTCAGCTTGGGATGACTTGATCAATATACCTCGGTGCTTTGCCAGAAAATGTCTTCATCTGTCACCCCTGGGATTTCAGCAAATGGCAAAGGGTCTTGCTACCCCCATAGTGCCTTTTTTAGGCAATGTCACAAAGACAAAATTCCTGACGTAAACATTTCATCAAAAAACAACCTCAAAGTTATGCTGGTAATCTTAGCATGACACTGCACTTACTGGAAGCAGCCCTCACCTTGGAAGATGGTGACATCTATGCAGTCATGGAGACCTGGTTCAAGACTGTGGAGAGCACCCCAGCCATACTGGTTTACACCTTCTACCACACATTTAGACCACCAATGGAAGGCATGAACTACAGGAGGCAGTGTATTGATATTTATTAAACATAAATACACCTCCAGATTGGTTAAACAGTATGATTCCCTGAAGACATTCCAGGTGCAACTAACTGTTGGTAGAACACTTATTCAAGTCATTGCCATCAGGATCCCCTCCATGAATCAAGACATCCACTCTGCCTACTTGTATCTATTGGAATCCATCAAGATACACCCAAGCACCATGGTTCAAGGTGATTTTAATTACCCATCCACTGACTGGGTAAATTACTCATGCTCAAACTCACTCACCCAAAGGTTCCTTAAATTAATTAACTCCAATGCCCTGGACAAGCTGGTGGTTACCCAAACTAGGAACACCAACATCTGGGATCTGGTGCTTACCAGTATGGAGGACCGCTGTAGCACCCCCACTGTGAGGCTTTCCCTTGTCAGATCTCACCACAAGTCAGTCTCATTCGAAGTAACTATCACACTGCCCCCCTTCCCAGCAGCATCTAAACTAAAAAACTCCTCCAAAGCAGAATATCCTTATAATGCATGGTAAAAATAGCTTTATTATACAACAACCCCACATTAATATTCCCAAACTTGCATGATGATTGGTCAGCATGCACGTTGTAAATCAGAGTTATACTAATGGAAAAAGGTCTGGTTGCCCAGACTTTTTCCATTAGTATAACTTTTTTACAGCAACGGAGAATGCAAGATCTCCGTTGCTTTTTACACACTGTCTTGCTATGTTAAATGAGTTTAACATAGCGAGACAGCTTTAAAAATAGTGCTGGAAATCTTCCTATCTCTGTTGCTTTATTTAAAGGTGTCTCACTATGTTAAACTCCTTTAACATAGCGAGACGTATGGAAAAAGCAATGGAGATCTTGGTTTCTCCATTGCTTCCGCCCAAAGTTCTGATGTACTGCGTAAGCATATGCATGCACAGTACATCAGAACTGCTGCGGATACCAGACAGCTGTGGAAGGGCAACAAGGAGACATTATACAATGCCATTATTTAAGAAAAGTAAGTATTTTTTTTTCTTAAATAATGTCATTGTATAATAGCAATAACCCACTTCTGGGTGTGGGTAATGCTGGATTTACCCACGGTTGTCTTTGTTTGGCCAGTCGGACTTCAGCCTCGTGACCAAACCACACCAACCGTGGGTAAATCCAGCACTACCCACACCCAGGCATGGGTTATTGCTATATTGTACCACCCCCCTCAGATGGAACTGGCAACTATGCTGAGTCTTATACCAATGCTTTTTACAAGCACCTGTACAACTACATTGACATGGCCATACCTGATAGGTCCAAAACAAGCTCTTTAAGGAAGAGCAAACTTGCCATGCGAACAATTGCCATTAACAGGCTTTACAATAAGAGGAAGAAATTGTTGTCCAAAAGTAAGAGGGAGCATACCTCAAACTGGAAACACTCCCTCATCAGCATAAACAAGCAAGTAAGACTTCTTATGAATTCCTCCAAAGCAAACTATGAATCCAAATTAGCATCATTAATTAAGGACAACCATAAGGTGTTCTTTAGTTACATTTGTAGCCTAAAAGGTAAGACCCAGATTTGCGACAAACTGGTAGTTAATGATAACACATACACTGAGCCTGTGGACATAGCAAACCTGTTAGCAGGCAGGTTCTATGAAAACTTCACTCCCTATCCCCACTACACTTACCCCATAACATTCCTTCCACCTGTCCCCCACCTTGTATCTCCAGAGAGCAGGTCGTTTGATTCTCGGCTTGGCTTGGGAGTCCCTTCTGCATGGAGTCTGCATGTCTCCCTGTGGTTGGTTAGCGTTCGAAAGACATGCATGCGTAAATGGGCATGCCTTTGTTGTAGGATGGGCGTCGAGCTGGTACCTCGGCATTTCGTAAAAATCTACTGCCAATCATTAGTGGACCAGAGTTCTGCTGTGGTGACCCCCTTACCGGGAAAAAGCTAAAAGACAAACAACAACAACATACACTAACCAAAACCCTACTTCTAACCCTAAAGTAAAGCACCAAAACCCTACATCTAACCCTACACTAAACCTTACATACATTACTATCTATGCACTTACCTTAAGTGGCACCCTAACACTAAGGTCTGTAAGTATCGCACACTTACCCAACAGCGATATACGAAAACAAAGCAAATAATCCACACACATACATTTAACAAAACCCTAATTCTAACCATACACTTAACCTTACATACATACATTACCTATCTATGCACTTACCTTAACCCGCACCCTAAACCTAAGGTCCATAACTATCGCACACTTAGTGTACTGCAGATGGGCCAACCATGACACTTTGACTTTATGAATTTTGTGTTTTAGTATGTTTGACATAATCGTGGTTTGTGCAAAACGTGTCAGTGTTTTCATGTTCGCTTAAAAGCATTTTTGGTATTATAATATAGACCCCATTTCTTTGTCTTCTTTACATTGAATCCTTGCAATGCACTTTTGTTGTTTCATTTCTTTCTGCCTTCTTTTCTGCTACTCCACTTTCTCTGCATATTTTCTTTGCCATCTCACCACTGTTATTTAGGATTGTCTCTGCATCCCTCCTTTTGTATTTTCTCCATAATGTTCCCCAGGAAACACTTCCTTCATTTTCTGCTTACCATTTCTTTAAGTAAATCTTCCCACAACCATCCCAACTGAAGGGTTGTAATTATGCAGCCATCATTTGTTGACTCATCGCCATCAAACAGATTTCTTTGAAAATGTTTCTCAGAATCCTGAGCACATTCTCTGGTCTTGATATATGCTTTCTTCTTCATGTCTTTCACTGCTCTGTTATCTCCTTCGCTCTCCATCTGCCTCCCTGTTTCTCTGGGCTGCCTCTGCAACTGGAATGGCAACAGGAAGTGCTCCTCCAAAACGGTTCTCACTCACAGCAATGATGAGTAGGGCTTCTTTATTTATAATCATACATTATTTATATGATTAATATTATGCACATTATTGACATAATTTACAATTATTGTTTGCACCTTTATACAATATAAAACAATTATATATTATTAAACACTCTCCCCCACTCCTTTTTCCCAAGCCAGTAATGTATTTTCTTTAGGATTTCTGCTAATATCCATTTCCCATTAAATTTAATTTAATTAATTCTTTCCATCCATATTGTCCATAGAATAAAACATATTATTCCTATCAAATATCTTTACTTCTTTTTGTGTTATTTTTTAGTAATATCCATACTCTAACATATCCATATTTATATAGTCAATGTTATGCAAACATTTGAACATTTTATTGTTACATATTTCTTCCCATAACTTCTTTACCATAATACAGTTAAAAAAACATGTTCTGTTGTTTCAAATTCTCGACAATGAATACATGCCCTTTTTCATTTTTTTTATAAGGCATATTAGCCTTGACATGCAATTTATCTATTGATAATCACCACAGAAAGTCATTACTTTCATGTATCATTTTACACTATTTGTATCTCATTCTAAAAGCTGTCTTCTTTTTGCTCTTTAAATATTTCCAAGGAAAAATAAAATAGTGTTCTTTCATAGTATTGAAATACCATTGCTTCCTATTTTTTTTCAATTGTACTCACTTTTAATTTCCATAGGAATATCTTGTTTTGATATTCCTTTATTTCTTCATTTATATAATTGTTCAATTTTTTTTCTATGTGCATTTTCACAAAAAGTACTTACATTTATCACACAACATATGTTCTATCAGATTCTTATTCTCTTTTTTGTAACTTGTTATGGCTGTGTACAGGTTCAGTGAAGCTGTATGAACAATTGGGTTTATCAACCCCAATCCTCATCCTTCTTCCTTTATATACAAAATTCCCCTTTTCATTGGATTCAGTCTGCATTCCCATATGGAAGACATTTCTTTTTCATAATTATTTGGTATTGTATGCATTTGCTACACATGCTAACTTACCTATTAAGATAGAATTTATCAAATACACTTTTTCCTTATATGCTATTTCCAGAATAATTTTCTCCCATTGTTTTAATATATTCCTTTTTTCCAAATACTGTTCCTAGTATATCTATAATCTCTCTGTTAAACTGTATATCTTCTATATTACCCATGGATCCAAATCCTTTACTTTTTTCTTTATTTATACATAATCCAATTGTCTTTCCTATGCTTTGCCCCTTCCACTATAGCATGGTTTAAATACTACTTATCAGACAGACAGCCATCTGTTCAGTGGCAGAATACACTATCACCACTACTACTTACAACCATAGGTGTCCCACAGGGTTCAATATTAGGACCACTACTTTTATTGATTTTCACTAACAGCCTCCAGACCTCTACCCAAAATGCCTCACTCATACAATACGCAGATGACTCCACTCTCATCTACTCAGCACCATCACTCACAACCCTTCAAAAACTTACTCAAAACTCCTTCACCTCAATAGAAAACTGGATTACTCAGATGCAACTAATCTTTAATCCCAACAAAAGCAAACTACTCATTTTTACACCTAACAAAACTAAATCTATCAACCAACATTTTACAATCACTGCCAAAAATGAAACCAACATCTTACCCACAAACCATACCAAACTCCTTGACGTGGAAATAAACAAACTACTGTTTGATGTACATATTGCACAAACCATAAAGAAAGTCCACAAAAAATTGGGAACACTATATAGACACAGAAAATTCCTAACTGACCAAGCACACATAACACTTACCAAACACACCTTCTATCTACTCTAATATATGCCACTCCAATCCTTACACACATAAGAAAACAGGACCTTTAACAACTCCAGTCATGCTACAACACCAGATTCGCTTCTAAATCCAACTACAAATCACACCATTGTCATGCACTACGTAAACTGCAATGGCTAGAACTACCCCAACTAATTAATTATCATCAACTAACAATTGCCTACATTATTTTGAACAATCCACTCAAAACCCCATCTCTTAGTCAGTTAGTAACCAAGTCCACATCAAATCATCCCCTACGCTCTTCAGAAAAAACACTACTAAATATCACCAAAGCCAACAACTACGCAGGACAAACACTGTTCTCTCATAGCATAGCAAGAAACTGGAATAACCTTCCCCCTAACCTTACCTCAGCTACATCACCCAATATCTTTAACAACTCTCTAAAATCCCACCTCATGAATAAATGGATATGCCCATGCATCACATAAAAGTCAAACATATTTCTTTTGACCACAAATTCTACTCTCACTGTCTGATATATATATATACTGTTTTGACAATGTACAACATTTTATCTCAATCTGCTGAACTTTATTGTGAACTGTACATAATCTATAGCTGAACATTTGATTTGCTGAACTTATAATAAATTGTAAATAATCTATGTCTGATGATCTGAGGATTGAACTTATTGAAATGTTTCTGAATGTATCGGAAATTGTACAGAATATATGTCTGAATATTTGAGTTATGAACACATTGTAAACTAGGACTAAAATGTATGGAGCTTTTCTCCCCGGGCCTTGGCTGTAAATGGAACTGTGTCCAGTCAGACTATCCCAGTAAACAAATGTAAAATGAATAAATAAAATAAAATTATATCAGACTCTGTCTGTTTGTTGATAAGAGTAAAAGCTCTTACCTCCTTGGGCGAAACACCCATTGGTGCAATAATAGTGTCCCATACCCCATGCCTTGGCAGTCCTGTTTCATCAAAACTATTATCACAAGAGGCAATCAAAAACCCTAGTTGACAACAGAGGTGTACGAGCTACTGAAAGCAAGGAACACAGCCTTCAGATCTGAGATAGGGAACCCCCCAGAACAGCCAGAACAAATCTGAACAAGGAGTGAGGAAAGCGAAATGTAAAAAAGCAAAAAACATCCAGAGCTACTTCTCTGACCAGCTAGACCAGAGGCACCTATGGCAGGGTAGCCAGTCCAGACTACAGACCCTTATGTTTGCAATGTGAGGACAACAAGAAATTCCTAAATAAGCTGAATGTCTACTTCAGCAGATTCAAGGAAGAGACCAGAACAGCCAAGAAAATGCCCATTCGCTATAAGGGGAAGATGCTCACCCTCAACCCAGCTGATGCCTAGAGCACACTGCACAGAATTAACCCAAGAAAAGCAGCTGGGCCTGACAACATCCTAGGATGATTGCTCAGGGACGGTGTCCTCACGGGCATCTTCAATAACTCTCTGAGTCAGTAAATAGATCTGAAATGCTTTAAGGACATGACAGTCATTCCATTATCAAAGAAGTCTCCACCTTCTTACCTAAATGACTATGGCCCTGTAGCCCTCACCTCCACAGTGATGAAGTGCTTTGCAAGGCTGGTCAAGGATACTGTAACATCTGGGATGTCTGCTGATCTTGACCCTCACCAGTTTGCTTACCAAGCAAACTGCTCTATGGCAGATGCACTCTCTCTAGCACTCCATCTATCACTGGAACACCTTGAGAATAAAAACAACTATGTGAGGGTACTATTCATCAGTTTCAGCTCTGCTTTTAACACAATCATCCTCTCCATCTGGTGATGAAGCTACTCCAACTAGGCATCAACACTCCACTTTGTAACTGGATTATTGACTTTCTCACAGACAGATCTCAGAAAGTGTGCACAGGAAATAACTCCTCAGATAGCATCACTCTTAACACTGGAGTGCCACAAGGATGTGTACTAAGTCCCTTGCTGTTCACCTGTTAACACATGATTGTGCTGCCAGGTACAATACAAACCACATCAACAAGTTTGCTGTTGACACAACGGTGGTGGGCCTCATCAGTAACGATGATGAAACAGCATATAATTAAAGACTGCACTCACCCTGCTTACAGACTGTTCATACATCTATCATCTGGAAAGTGCTTACGAAGCATATGTTGCACAACTACGAGATTCAGGAATAGCTTCTTCCCTAATGTCATCAGGCTGCTGAACTCTAGTAACAACTATGCTCCATGTTAGCCATCTGGTTCAGTAGAAACTGTAGAAGCTTGTCTCAAATTCTGCATTAACCTGGTTACTAGTCTCACCTAATACGTAGTGTAATATTCACCATGACTGCAACTTATAGGCAATCTAGAGCAGTAGCAGTGCAGTAAAATATCTCTTCCTTCAGTGCAGTACATGCAAATTCATAAATTAACCATAGTGCAATACTCTAATGTTTACAGTGCAATACTCAAATGTCTCTTTCTGTGCAAGGATCAATGCAATGTCTTAACCAAGTACCTGTGCAATACTAAAGTCTCATGCAAGTAAGTGTTCAGTTCAAAAAGTGTTAAAATATGTTTCTAATTATGTGCAATATTAGTCTGTCTACCTGCATGTCCATGAGGTAATAGCTATGTGTTATACGTGTAAATGTCTGTGAAAATAGTCTATCCCCCGGATTTATGAAGCTCGGCGCAAGGCCAGTGTAAGGCTTGCGCCGGCCGTGCAGCGTATATATGGAGTAGTAGCACCATATGCATATTAATGAAGGCGTGCAGCCGCCACAGCCACGTGCATAGGAAACATGCACGACTGCATGGGGCATACCAAAGTTGCAGAGCGAGGCGTGTCAATGTCGGCTGTCGATGAGCAACCTAAACTGCTGAATAGTATAGTCCGCCTGCAGTAATACTCGCACCTATCAGTGTCTGTGGAGACTGAAACGTATACAAAGCATGCAAGATAGTCCCTGCAAACAGAAAATGAAGAAGCAAACACAAATGCACGATAGGGAATAACAGATCCCTACCCTTGAACAAATGACAGAAAAACTGCGTGCCCGTGGTCCAATGTAGTGTTTATAGTTATACCATGTGGAAGTGAAACATATCATATGCTAGGATGCCGCCAGGAGGTACGTTCAGCCCAATGGAGTGGGTCACCAGCTGACCCATAATGTGAGGGAGGGCACAGAGATGTGCAGATGTGTCCATAACAAAATACACGAGGAGAAATGTAGATATATGTAGTGACTGTATGTCCGAATCATATCCCACAAGGGATGTAATAGTCACATACAAAAGGTATGTCTGTATCCCACATAACAAATGTGATAGGGAATAGAATACACATATAAACGAATCAGGAGCATAGAAACAGCTACAACAATAAGGACACATGTAGGCCGAAAGGAACAGCATGACCCGTACCATCGACTAAGAATACCACCTGTCCCACTTTGTGAGCGACAGTACCACTGTGGCCAGATGTGTCCTGACACAAGCATGTAAACATGGCAAATGTGCAGAGATCATAGGACATAATTATCTCTCAGACGTCATGTAATAGTGGCATTAAACAGTTGCTCTCCACACGTATATGACATAAATGTCATAAGAAAAAGAATAAGCCACTGAAATGCTACAAGACTAAAGCTTATATATAGGCAAGAGTTGTAAGTTCTATCTGCCGAACTGACCGTGGGTATGTGTCGGCATGGAAAATGTGTTGTGTCCACCGCAAATGTTACATCGTGGCCAACTGAAAAGGTGGAAACAGTACCGTAGATTGTGGGGAGGCATTGTCCACAACAGTCAGATATGTGGAAGGAATAGCATGGACATCGGAAAAGGTGCCATCCCCCCAATGAGTACAACAGGTCTGCAAATCCCGGGAGTCATCGTTAGAAGCCAAACTAGTATGTGACACAGCCGAACGGGTAGTACCCGGGTATAGCAACTAAGTAACGAAAGTGAAGTATGGGCATGTACCTATGTGTGTGAGGTATAGCATGTGGGAAGCAAACATGGCAGGGTAGTCCACACAACCATAAAGGTACCCGACACCTGTAGGGCAGTCAATGTGCTACTCTGGCCGTGTCATGGCCCAACAACAAAAGTAGTGAGCTATCGGATATGAGTAATTTGCATGTGAGGGGTGGATGGGTAATGGTAAAACCTGCAAAGGCTGTGTCGTATGCAGAAAAGGTGAACCAGAGGTATAGGAGGGGGCAGCGGATGAAGTGGACATAAACACAAACACATGGAGAAACAGCTGCAAGACAAGCAGACAGGCCATAGTGTAGAACACAGTCCCACAAACATATGTATCATGTAAATGTGCGATCAAAATGTATAGATATGTCACCGTCACATACCCACAGGTTGGTCCTGATGGAACTGGCCATAACAAATGCAACACACCTGGCTGCATAATGGGCTACCCAGCATACCCTCCACATCACACAACCCAGCCCCGTAACAGAACGTCCACCAAATCCACCCATACGTGGCCCACTGGTCCGTTGCAGACACAGCTACACATACCGACCCCTACGCATATGTAGTAGGTATTGTCACCCTAGGCAGTGTCAGGATAGCAAATCATGTATTCCCTGCATGTTAAACCACCTGCATATTTTCATAAAGCCAAAATACATTTCGATATTGTTTCTGTGTGGAATGGTCCAATTTCTGGAATATCCCTTACGGGATAAGTAACCTGTGTAAATAGTAGAATGGGTATGACAACAAGATGTCCAATCCTGTACATATCTGGACACAAGTCAGAACTAGAAGTACAGGTCCAAGACACTGTCCAGACCCGAGTGGTCATGCATAACCCAGTACCCAGGATAAAACACCTTCCCGTGATGCACGTGTCCCCACACAAATATGCGGGAGAATATATCGCATAGTGGCAAACAGCAGAAGGGTGAGGAAGACACCTGACATTAACAGGCGAACCCTGATGAAGTGTGATGGATACCTAGTGTGTGCCGGCGTGACCGACCATACCTGACAACCTGTGTGAGCTAGATATCTGGACAGAGCCATGACTACAAGTGAGACAAAGGTACAATAGCAGGTACGATATGCAATGATAGCTGTTAGAAGTTATTCATGTATGTGCAGTCTGAGTACCCGGGAAGTCCACTGGGTGAAGAAGTGCCCAGTAACAGCGGAGGCCCATGTAGAAAAGCTTCACAAGCAATACAAGGAAATAAAGGGTACATAATGTTAAAGGTAAAATACAAGAGTAAAAGGCATACAGTCAGGAAATACACATGCATAACATGTGCATAATAAGACAGTGCAAATCCAGAGTTTGTAGTGGTAATACAGAAATGTACAACAATGACATGCTGGGAGTCACATGAGTGTCAGCTAACTCTGGTTAAGCTGGAGGGTAGAGAGGAGCAGGAGTATGGAGAGCTCAGAGGAGTGAGATCCCTAGAATGTATAACAGGTGCAAGCAGGAATATATCCATGTGGATGGATAAACATAGATATATCATAGAATGACAGTTTGCACAATGGCATTAATGTCCGGAGTATGAAGTCTGAAACTCAACTGTCTGCCAGCACGTCCCGACATCTTTCCCTAATGCCGAGCTACTGCTGTGCCAGAACACAACAGCGTATTACAGAGGTTCGTACCATATCACTCAACTGTCCAGATATTTGCAGAATGACCTGAGTGCTGGCTCATATTGTTGTGTGCCTCCGACAATCTGCGTCTGTCCGGTAAATAGGTGTGGATTGACATCACGAAATAATTAGCATTAAGTATAACACTCCACATCCCGCAGAAGGGTCATGACAATATTTTTTTATTTATTTATTTTTTTTATTTATTTTACATTTGTTAACCGGGCTAGTACAACTGGATACATGTCCATTTTCAGTGGAGGCCCGAGGAGAAAAGCTCTGCTATCTACTACATGGTAACAAAAAATATATACAAAATACACAAGGCATTTAAACCACAAATACACAAGGCATTTAAACCATCATTTCAGGATGTTAAGAAAAAGGTGATAGAGAGACAGAGATGTTACTTAAGTACAGGTGCGCATAATGTGTGACAGAATTAATTAAATTGTTTAAAAGTTAACAATAGAATTTCAAGAAAAGTATAGTTTGTAGTTTAGAGTCCATTTCTCAGTAGAAATGAAAAAAAAAATTGAATAGAGTTGGGAGAAAGTGAAAAGGATGCAGGAGAAGGGAGGAGATAAAAAGATCAGCTAGGGTTATTGCAAGTTGCAATTGCTATTGCAAGAGCATAGCCAGTGGTTGGTTAGAAAGTGGTTCAGTTTAGTTTTGAATAGTGTGATGGAAGTTTGGGCTATAAGGTCTAGAGGAAGTTGATTCCAAATTTTACCAACTGAGTTAGAAAATATAGAGTCACCTGCGCTGTTCTTTGATAGAGAAGTTTGAATCAGTATTTTATTGGAAGAGCGTAGATTTTTTAGGTTATTGTAGGGTTTTATAAGGGTGGAGAGCATTGGTGTATTTTCAGGGTGGTGAAGGGCTTTATGGGCAATTGTAAGCTGATAGTATTGAATTAGGTGGGGTAACTCCAGCCACCCTAGGTTAAGGAGGTTCAGGCAGTAGTGCATTTTGTATGGAGAGGCAGTGGCAAATCTGGCAATGTTGTTGTAGGCTGCTGTAAGCTTATTGATGTTATATTTAGAAAGATTAGTATATATTGAATTAGGTGGGGTAACTCCAGCCACCCTAGGTTAAGGAGGTTCAGGCAGTAGTGCGTTTTGTATGGAGAGGCAGTGGCAAATCTGGCAATGTTGTTGTAGGCTGCTGTAAGCTTATTGATGTTATATTTAGAAAGATTAGTATATATGGGGGAAGCATATAGTAGTGTAGAGATAAGATGGGTTCTAGCTATGGTAGTTGACCTATAGTATTCTATCAACATTATAAGCTTGTAAGGAAACTAGTTAAAATGTGTCCCTCTTACTCTCCCCATCAAGTAAGGTTTGCGCAGATTTGTTGCTCAAAGAGGTCGAGAGGTATGGTCCGTACATATGTACAGTAACAAGCCATGACATTTGTGTAGTGTACAACTGCATATCTGTAGCGACAACATGTCCAAGAAAATAATCCCCATATGAATGAATACAGGTAATAGTCAAATGTGAATGGAAACCCCACCCCTCACCGTGGAGTATGGAGCATAACAACCCCACCCATAATATGTACAGCCAACAGAATAAGCTCCTGATAGGGGCCCAAACACATGTGTCTATAAATACAGGTAAAATGTTCATAATAGGGAGATGCTCTCTGTCCACATGCTTCATCTGACATTTGAACTCGGCCAGGGAAGTTCCGTTCACCAGGCGGACAAGCCCATACCCAAATCACTACATGAACACCCTGACAATCAGAAACATGTATGTGATATGACTATATGCCCTGGTGTTCTGCTTATCCTCGGAGTGATTAACAATGCAGCTGGGGTCCACAGCAGTAGGCAATATGGAATGTGTAATATGTAGTACCGCGTTTCCCACAGCAGGGGAATGGATGCCTGTGTTGTAAGTGAAGCGGTGAGGCATATGTTGATGTAGCTAAGTACTATGGGTATGCATATCAATGAGGCAGAACAGCAACAGAATACTGTTTCTGGCATCCGTCCAACGTGAATGCAGTCCCGGTTGACCTACGACCACTGCAGATATCCCTGTAAAGTGTAATGAATGCGTTCGTGCTGTACACACAGTTAAATACGTAAAGGTGAACCGTGTGTTTCACACCAGTCCGTAAACCGGACTACAGATAAGTAAGTGTTATGGTCAGACGTATGAAAGGCCGCGCAAGCACACATTTATTAAACAGATGTAACCCACAGCATGTAAATGCAAGTGCGCCTGTGTGTGTGTGATCTGCTCACAGCATAGTAAATGAATGCTGTTTCCCCACATTAGATATACATGGCTCAAACCTGTTAACCCCGTAAAGTATGAAACCAGACAAAGGCATGCAAACTACCAGTACAAATAGGGAGAAACCCCAGATATGTGCCAGAACAAACATAGAAAGTGGATAGAATAATGGGTGTGTCTGTAGCATGGATTCTCTGAAGGGTATGCAGTCGTAACCTGAACTGCTTGCCAGTATTTCCCAACGTAAGTCTTTAACGAAATGCCACTACATTGCCAGATAGACACAAGGTTATGAAAAACACACCAAGATAAAGAGGCAACCAGCTGTACACTCTGCGACAATCTGTACAGTGGAAAGGTATGGTATGGATATAGATATATGTGTATACACATAATCCACAGACGTAAACCAAAGCAAATTATGAAATGAGGACTTTACATGTATATATGTATACACAACAAACATATGTCCCATAGATATGACACATGTACATAAATAGGCCACGGCATAGCTAATATGGGTAGACAAACAGACATGCACGAAAGGTGAATAAACTGGTGCTTTCCAAACCATTGGCCAGAAAGTGACAGTCCAGCAAGTTCTACACTTTAAACATGCATATAGATGTCCATTGCAGGACCCCAGAAATTGATCCGTACGTAGTGTCAACCGACATTGACGCAAAATAAGTGACCGCAGCAAATACGAAATAGCTGTACATGCAACAGTAGCAGGTGCAAGGGTAATGACACATGTGTCGATAGAATGTATGACGTACGAACTGATATCCGGAGAGTGGGGAGTGCATATAAGTGTCCCCACACTTCAGTACCGCTCACATTAAACATGTGTAATGGGTACTGTGGAGGGGTGTCAGGTATGGGAATCATGGGTATGCAGAAATGGGCCTAGGTGTTGTTTGGCAGAGATTTATTAGGTCCACCCCGTGGGAGTGATGTGGGTGTAGCACACGCCTATATTCTCAATGATGGGGCAAACCATCCACTGGATATTGCGTAAATCATTGTGGGAATATGTAGGGCCCTATATCAGTGTCATGTAGGTGATTATCATGGATGGACATGCGTACGACCAAGATGGTAACTATACCTGGCAAACTGTCAGAATAAGACAGCTGCACTAAGGCATAGTACATGAAATACAAATAGGGACTATATTAGATATACCCCAGACAAAGTCAGAACATTGATAGAATACTGGCATAGCCAGGAATACGAATGTTATGAGTGTTACTAATCATGACATAGAAATGTCAGTCACTATTATCTAACCGCACAGTTCGTAATGCCTTGCCAGTAATTTACCAGAAAGGCACATTACTATGACAAATGTAACAAGAGCAAAGGTCAAACGTCAGGCCGTTTACCCATAATGTGTACAGGTTAGGGGTATGAAGGTAACCTGTCCAAAATACATGTGCAGAACTTCTGATACTAGGTGGACAGGTGAGAAGAAAGACGTCAGGACAAATGACAAAACATGTACAAGTCATACGCATGTACTCCGACAAATGTGAATGACAACGTATGCCATGTGAAAGTCAATGTGGAAGGTTATTAGACTCAAAAGAAATGTGTCCCTCGGGGTGTCATGCAGTGTCACCATTACAAGATCCAGTCCCCCATACTCGTATGTGAGTTCTGTCACTGACGGAAAGCTCAAATACCGGCGTACACATACGGTACATGATAGACTAATTAATGTGGATAAGCAGCTGTTGGCCTGTGTGAGGAATACAACCCTCTGGGTGGGTGTGTCCTGCAATATAAATGTAATGGCATGTGGCCTGTGATGCCGCCATACAGTGTGTGTATTGGTGTCAGAAAGTTGATATCTTGGATCAGACACATACTCCTTAACTGTACAGAATTACGCAGAATGTGCAGAGTTCTGCCTCATGTGTGTGGTGTGTTCCACGTAAAATCAGTACCATTCTGGCAAATTCCTGAGAACTGAAGTCATGAAATAATGGCAAACATGTGAGTTTAAGATACCAAATCCGTCAGAAATGTCATACTAATGCAAAACCTATTATTGTATCAACTATCTACGTTTGTAAGAGCAATATATAAATACTGCCCCTATGTGTCCCACTATCAGTTAAGGCTTTGTCCAGATGTTTGCTCTAGGAGGTGGAGTAGTATGATCAGAAACTGATACATGTGTGAGGAAACAGCATTATCGACTGCAAGATAAACCAGAAGGTATGAAAAGCGCTGCAGTAGGACGTTCAGTACTGTCCGCAGGTATGTGCTGACATGTCAGATGACACAGTAGTCTACATGAAGTACCTATAGGGCTGTCACCTTTACAAATGATGATAGTGGGACATACCCACAGCCATGCACACAGCACAAATAGACATACACACAGCAAAGCTAGGCCATGATACATGAAGCCTCCGGCATGTACGAGTAGAGTGAGAGTACAGCAAGGATAGATGTCTGCCAATCTATACAGCAAACACCTGTAAGGGCGTGTAGCACTGCCCGTAACACGAACGTTGCACGGACAATGTTGGGATTTGCAACATAACCCATTGGTATGTGAAAGCTATGCAAATATGCGATACATGAAACAGTCAGCTGTCCATGCAAGAGCAGAGTTATGGGCAGAAAAAATATATATATATATATATATATATATATATATATATATATATATATATATAATTCCCTATCAGAAGCCTGAAACACTATAAGCCTGAAAATCAAAATCCTGAAAACTATAGACTGAAAGTTCAAAATCCTGAAAGACCAAAATCCTGAAACTCAAAATCCTGAAAACACAAATAATGCTAATATGTCACTATAAAGACACTAATATCTACCAACTGACCCTGACCCTAACCCTAACCCTAAGGTCCGTCACTATCACACACTCACCTGACCCGCCCTAACCCTAACTCACTTAAACCGCCTCTAACCCCAATATTTGTCACTATTGCATACATGCCTAACCTGTGCCCTAACCCTAACTCACTTAAACCGCCCCTAACCCTAACATAAAACCAACTGCACACTTACCTGAACCCAACGCATAACCCAACACCACAGGGCTAACAATAGCAAAGCCACAATGACGTCAGTATGTCCATTTTGTGTTTTCAGGATTTTGAGTTTCAGGATTTTGGTCTTTCAGGATTTTGAACTTTCAGTCTATAGTTTTCAGGATTTTGATTTTCAGGCTTATAGTGTTTCAGGCTTCTGATAGGGAAACATATATATATATATATATATATATATATATATATATATATATATATATATATGTATAAATACAGACATATACACACACACACACACACACACACACACACACACACACACACACACACACACACACACACATGGCAGGGTTGTGAGCAGAACACGAACGTAACCACTGTACCACACAACAGCATTACGCAGTGACAGAACGTGCAACCGTGAGTAGTAGATCACAGAAATCACACAGGCATACGTCTGGCCTGTAGACAGCGGCATCAAAGGCAAAGATGCTGCACAGATGTTATGGTGAGTGAATACTGTAAAAGCAATGCACTGTTGTCATGCAGTTGAAAACACACACACACACACTTGGCAGGGCTGGGAATTGAACTTACACCTAACTACCCTATCACACTGCAGCATGACGCATTTACAGAATGCGCTACCGAGATTACTAACCACAGCAGTTCCGCAGGCATCCTTCTAGGTGCGTGTCAACATCCGCAAAGGCAAAGACATCAGCAGGATATATCTGTGGTGTTTAGCATCTAAAAGCATAACCTGAGTCCCCAGGCAGACGGGAGCATGCACACACACACACACACACACACACACACACACACACACACACACACACACACACACACACACACACACACACACACACACACAGGGCTGGGAATCGAACGTACACCTAACTACCCTATCACACTACAGCATGACACATTTATAGAACGTGCTACTGAGATTACTAAACACAGCAGACCCACAGGCATTCTCCTAGGTGCGTGTCAGCATCTGCAAAGGCAAAGACGTCAGCAGGATATATCTGTAGTGTGAAGCGTCTAAAAGCATAACCTGAGTCCCCAGGTGGATGGGAGCATGCGCACACACACTTGGCAGGGCTGGGAATCGAACTTACACCTAACTACCTTATCACACTACAGCATGACGCATTTACAGAATGCGCTACCGAGATTACTAAACACAGCAGTCCCACAGGCATCCTTCTAGGTGCATGTCGACATCTGCAAAAGCAAAGATGTCAGCAGGATATATCTGTGGTGCGAAGCGCTTCTAAAAGCATAACCTGAGTCCTCAGGTGGATGGGAGCATGCACACACACACACACACACACACACACACACACACACACACACACACACACACACACACACACACACACACACACACACACACACACACACACACACACACACACACACACACACACACACACACACGGCAGGGCTGGGAATCGAACTTACACCTAACTACTTTATCACACTACAGCGTGATGCATTTACAGAATGTGCTACCGAGATTACTAAACACAGCAGTCCCACAGGCATTCTTCTAGGTGCGTGTCAACATCCGCAAATGCCAGGACGCCAGCAGGGATTGTATAGAGAGTGTATGATCAGACATAGTACTGTCCCACCGTAGACGTATACAACCAAATAGCAGTGGTGTACTCGGGGCAACTATACATATATGGAGCACTACAACAACAATACATAGACACAATACGCACCACAGACAGTACACCCTTCCAGATAGTCACCCAGTGTGTACTCAGTAAGCATCCATCCTGACGTTGAAGACAGAAATCCGTTGCTTGGATGGCCACCATGGCAATACAGGATGTCAACGGCCATGCCCATACACAGAGGGACATCAACGACACAAGGTGTCACTGGCCATGGCCGCACACCTGGTAATATAAGTCAGTTTGGACTGTACTGTGTTTTGATCTACACAACGGCATACTGGGCATGCTCACACATTTAGCTGTTGCAAAGGGCCATCTTGCATGCAGATGGAGTGTAAACACGGAAGGTCTCAGTTTGGACTGTACCGTGTGTCCATCTACACAACTGCGTACATGGACTGTACTGTGTGTCCATCTACACAACAGCATACTGGACATGCTCACACACTTAGCTGTTGCAAAGGCCTGTTGTGCATGCAGATGGAGTGTACACACAGAAGGGCACAGTACAGAAGGGCACAGTAAGGTATAACTGTCCTCACACACAGGGCGTTCATACATGCAGTGACCTGTACACACACAGCTGCCATCACAGCTGTCACAGGTGCAGGTCACACACGTACACACTGCAGTGTACACTGTAGCTGTCAAGTCATCACCATGTCGTCGGTGCAGCACTACACAGCCTTACAGTACCACAACACCATGTGACCACTGGGCTGTACAGAGGTGTACACCAACTGTGCAGAGTACACATGTACCAACAGGGATCCAACCAGTGTTATGCATGGAAATGATACCAGTATACATGAACAGGTCAGCTCAAGACATACCACGGCCCTTACACAGCTGTGACACATGACTGTTGCTGTACACCAATGAACACACATCTGGATATGTCATACATGTGATTGTGTGGATGTGTGCATGGACTGCACACACAACACATACATACATAGCCTTTGATGTATCTCGTGCATAACAGTGGCCTAATCAATGCTACACACGCAAATGGAAGGTGGGTCCATGTCTGTTGAATGCACACACTACAGGGGGTAGAAATGTTGACCAGGACACATACCCTTGTACTGGTCGCCTGTGACATCCGTGATATCATACCACAGTCCATGTTTTATGTATGTCAACACACATGTCCAACAATAGCAATGCATACAAACATGGCAACAGGAGACACATATAACATCTGTACTGTGCATGCAGCAACCATGCATGTGCAGTGGCCGATGTCCATAACATAGTTGCACCTAACTACGACATGCAGTCGCAATGCAGACCCATCATTGACACCTGTATACGGTGACATACAAACAGCACATATGGAGGGATGTGTGTACATACAGTGGTGAACCACCTGTGTAGATGTATGTGTGCAGGGGGTGGCTCACAGTTGTGTCACACACCATCCTATCATGCCATGTGCAAACAGTACACTATGTCGCTGTTACGTGACGGTGCTGACATAATGCATGCACAGCGGTTAGGTGTTACTAACTATATGTCACATGGCACCTGTAACACCTACAACCTCCTGTGTGCATATAGCAGCACATTTGCCAGATATAGCATTGGTACACATAATGCAATCATTACCGCTGCATGTCTATCAAACGTGTCATCATATGGCAGGTGTATCATTCCCAGCACTGCCATATGTGTCCAAATGTGTGACCAGAGATGCCACATATCACAGGGAATATGTCCCAGTTGTTACACATCCTTGTACACCATTGTAGAGATCTGTACATACGTCAGTGTGGGAAGCATGACGTCGGCCGGTGTGGTGCATCACACATGTCGGCTGTCCATATACACATGTGTGGTCACTACAGTGTGTGTGTGTCTGTATGTATGTCTGGTGCTTGGTGTGAGGGTGTATGCTAATATACAGTGAGAAATGATCACTAACCCCACGTGGTGACTAACCCGTAATGGTGATGCAGTGCACTACCCTGTTGATGCCATAGGTCCCAGCCATAATGGCTACCTGTGCATGTTCCTTCTCTGTGAAACGTCGTGTGGGTGCATAGTACTGTGAGGGTGATGACCACATAGGCAAGGGTCCCCACCTGCACACTATGGGGTGTGCGTTATAGTGGTGTACACCCCCTGAATGTGGCCATGTTCCCGTACTGTTACAAGGTCCTACTGCTGCACAGTGTGGCCTCCAGCTACCAAGTGACACCTCACATCATCATTGGCCAGACTGCTGTGTACAACCCCTGCACCAAGTCACCATACCTGTAATGTGTCCTGCTATGTATGTCATGTCTCTGTCCAGTGTAGCCTGTGGCACTGACCACATGCGTCAGGTGCAGTATATGTGCTGACATCTGTGTCATCTTGGTGTTTCCAACAGTCAGGTTGAGGGTACATGTAGTATGCTGATATTGCCAGACGTGCCTGTGAGTAATCCACAGTTACACATGGGGGAATGCAAACACTGCTACCTGTAGGCACATGCAAGTACACCATAGGAGGGAACCAGGGTATCACAACCAACATGGTGCTACAGATGTAACTGAGACACATACCGTGAACACATCACAATGCATGCTGCACCTGCACTACATGGTATGACCGGTGTATGTCGACAGTACACAACCTATGTCACATACACATCTCTCTGTATTCACACACAACCACTGCAACATACACATCCCTCACTATGCATACACAGGTAATATTACATGCACCTCTCACTATTCTGTTCACCCTGTGCATCAGAATATTTGTGCATAACCCTGCACTGATGGTGTGGATGACAGGGATGCGGCACAGGCTTCATCATATGCACAGGGTGATATGTTTGCCAGGGGCATAGGCTGCACCAATGGATAACATCATGTGTGTGTGTAAGGGCCGGTGAGTTGATTGGACATGTCTGTTCAGAATGCATGTGGATGTTGTGGAGCCCTACAGTTGTGTCTGCTGTGTGCATGTATGTGTGTACACAGTTCTGCCATTTGTGAGGCCTACATGGGGTATAATTGACAGCCCCAGATTGCACAGACCAGGTTGTACAGCTCACTGTGTCCGTCCACGGCCATGTGACTTGTGCCTGCCTGGGGTTGCACGGGCACTACCAGGTGGAGGTACAGAGTGGCCACTGTCCAATGACACATGTCTGCTGGAACCGTGTCCTCGCTGGGAACATCCAGGGCCACGTCCATGTGGCCTGCTGTGTCCTGGTGTTGACAGCGCAGCACCAGCTGCACTGCTACTGCTACCAGCAATAATGGGAGCGGGCATGTGAGGTGGCATGCTCACGTTGACCTACACTAGGTGGTGTTGCTGGCCTACGTCCACATGGCCTACACCTCACACCTACCAGATGTTCCAGCACAGACAGCTCCCGCTCGCAGATTACCATGCCTCGGTCAAGGATTCCAACCATTTCACCCAATTGCCTATCCAGAACATCAGCAATCTGCTGTTGAGCATTCGCCAATGCCTGGATGTTGTCATTTAGGGTATGGATAGCAGCCCTCTGCAGCCTCTGCCCTTCTCTGTTCTGTCATTCAGCATGTGCCTGTGCCGCCATTACAGTCTGGAACATGCATCTGGTGATACCAGCTGCTGCGCTCTGTCCTGCAGATGCATGTCTGCCAGAGGTCCTCCTATGAGCAGCACCGGCCACATGCCTGTGTGGCACATCTGCAGTCATTACACTGACACCATGGTGTGTAGACACACCTTCTGTAGCCACCACACATTCCTGTTCCACGCTAACAGATGCTGACTGTCCTTCCTCTATGGCCACTGGTGATGCGGTATGTGTTGGCAGCAGAACTGTGTGCGTGGAAGAGGGAGACATAGCTGGGATGGTAACCATTGGAACAGATTCAGCCCCTGACCACCCTGCCTGTACCTCATGCATATGTTCATCACCGCTAGTATCTGTGGGGACACTAACATCAGATGGACCGCAGGAGGGTAACACACCTACATCACCTGTGAATGCAAAGAAATACTGTAAAGTACAATAGACACAGCCACAGCCACACACACACACACACACACACACACACACACACACACACACACACACACACACACACACACACACACACACACACACACACACACACACACAGACACACACACAGACACACACAGACACAGACACACACACACACACACACACACACACACACACACACACACACACACACACACACACACACACACACACACACACACACACACACACACACACACACCATGCATGGGATTTGTCAGATGGCATGCAGCATGCCTGTGATACAGCAGAGGGCATGCAGCTCAGACATTAATAGTGTTAGTAAGCATACTTACCTCCACTCTGGTTTCAAGTCGGTGTATCATTTTGTTTGTATATATTGCACATGGGTGGCCTGTGTGAATGATGGGTGATGCGACCTGCATATCATGACTGGAACAAATATCAGGTGTACAAGTGTTAACTGGCCACATGGCACACTACAGCAAGCAGGTGTCATATCAGTAGCCATGCAGTTCACACAATCATGGTAGTATGCATGCATCCCCATGATACACCATGTGGCCCAGAACAGGATAACAGTACACATGGCTGACATGACCTTGACATGTAATCTGCTGACATGTGCAATAACATGCATACATGTCTGACACAATGGTGTCCTGACACATGTACAGCATCATAATGGGCTTCACATTGCAGTGTTGTGTGTATGCCCTACAGATAGAATGCATGTTTAGCAAATGTGCATGAGCATGGGAGGGTAGTGTGAGCCATCTACATTGCTATACAGTGTGAAGTACAGACACTGTGCCATTGCATGACATCATGAGGCATCTATGTTGCTGTAGAATGCATAATATGTACACATTGCATAGCCATAACTGCAACACAGTCATGATGTTCAACAGATCGTATATGGTAGACTTCAGTGACACCTCCAGTAGCTGTGCACAGGCTTTTAGGATGTCCAGTGTACCACATCAACTGTATAATCGGTCAACTATGGCTATAATTGGACCATGTGTGAACAATGTGCAACAGGGTGTATACACATCCCATGTACTGTGTGGCTACATGTCTGGCCATCCCCCATGGCCATGTGTGCACTTGTGTTGGCCAAATGTGTGTGATGGCCATCTATCTCACATGTCTGTGGTGTCCCATATGACATACACCCATAGATGTCAGATATGTCACAATCCACGGGGCTATGCAGACAACGGGTTGTATGTTTGTTATGTGGGGTATAGGTCATGCAATAGTGTGACAATATTGCAGACAGAACACTATGTGTCTGGGACATGTCAGGTGGCACATCACAATGTGTACACCCAATGCAGGGGCATATGACACAATGGTGACACCTGTGGGCTGCCCATACCACAGCTCACTGTGTGGTACTGTGTGCGTACCACACATGTTGTTCCAATGCATACTACATATGCCTCCATTGTAGAACACCTCCACCGTTGTATGCACAGCTGACCACACATGTCGCAATGACAAGTACTGTGGTTTCAAGTCGGTGTATCATTTCGTTTGTATATATTGCACATGGGTGGCCTGTGTGAATGATGGGTGATGCGACCTGCATATCATGACTGGAACAAACATCAGGTGTGCAAGTGTTAACTGGCCACATGACAAATAGATCTACACTGTAACATGCCTGATACTGATGACAGTCTCACCTGCAACGGACTCATGTCTGTGCGGCACACCAGTGGTACCTGTATAGGGGTGACACAGCAGTATGAACATTATCCATGACTGTATGACAGCCACAGGTTGCACTGTGCATGTGAACACATTCACCTGTGGAATAGCATATAGTATGCACATGTGTGCATACACAGCGTAACATACTGTAGTATGCAGCATGTGTGTCCACATACCTTGCATATGTTGTTACTTTACATAATGTACAGTGACACATGCAACTAAATGGGATATAATAGCCATATGTGCAGTACTGACTTACCAGGCAACTCCAGGCTCATTGGTTGGGATACACCCACCTCCACGATGGCAGCTAGTGTTTGTGGATGCTGTTCCCTGGGTGTCCCTAGACTGGCCAGTAGCTCCTCGGTGTGTGTGAGTGGGGGATGGGTTGGTGGCCCACCACCTGTTCCACCTTGTTCTCTGGTGATTGCAGTGGCACGCTGTTTTGCATGTCATATCAAGTCCATGCAGTGTCTGCGCACCTGCTGGTAGGTGCGATTATGGCCACCCACATCGTTCACCCTCCTGCGTAGTTCCTGCCACAGGTCATCCCGCTGCTGGGCATGCTGTGGCACATGGCTGAACAGCAAGTCATAGTTGTCACGGAGCTGTGGGATGAGGACATCATCCTCCTGGCAGCTGTAAGCTAGGAGGCGTGTACGGGGCATTATCTGTAAGACATCATGATGGTGACAGGTCACAGTTTCAGAGATGTACAGAGATACTGCTGCACATACATTTCTATGACATCTACTACATCTGCACAGTTATCTTTGCAAAGCATCATGACACTGACATGACTGACGTGTTTGTGTCACACACATCTCACACCCATTATGCATTGGATATCATCACCATATATGTGGTTCACTTCATTACAGTGTTCATACTCCATGTAAATGCTGTCTTGCTGTGGGCATGTCTATTTGCCTGCACTTGTGTTCTTACCTATCTGCACATGCCTGAATGTGTCCACGGTAATGCTGTTGACCTGGATGCTGTGTATATGTCACATATCAACACAGACACAGCCGTAATGGACTTGAGCAGTGGCAATGCAAACATACGCATGGACACCTGTACATGCATGTGTTTTGCCATATACATCTACACAGCACTGTACAACTGTTCAACATCCTGCCACGGATCGCCTGTATTGCACATGTGATAGACATGGGACAATGGCTAGTCAGACAACATTTGTAGGGATGGTTATCAACCATAGCATGTGCAGGCACAGTTTCCAAGCTGTAACAGACAGCCATTATGCCACTGCAAGGTGAATCAGTGCCACATTACTGATCCAGTCAGTTGATAGTACATCTACCATGCGGCCATCACACCATGTATGACTAGGATGACATGTGCAGCTTTGATGGACAGGGTTGCATGGTATGGTGGGAGTATGTCACATATATGGCACAGGGATCTGTCCAGCCTGTGGTGATCCTAGTATTAGGATGGTCGCTGTCCATGAAATATGTCTTATAGATCAGGATATGGACATGTAGCATGCCCATCATCATGGTGTAGCAAATGTCTTTCTGCAAGGTAGACAGCATGCTGCATAGTGGAGGTGAGGATTATGAAGGCTGGTATTGCACATCCATGCATAGCCATTACCCCTTAAAGGTGGTATGTGATCCAATATTGGTCATCACAGTGCTGTTTATGCCTGTCCAGTGATCTCCATGCTCATGGATGGCACTCTGACATGACATGGGTACCTCATATGACTACCTAAGGGGCCTGGAGACATCACCAAGTCAGGGGTGTACTGCACAGCACCATCCCTTACACAGTGTCCATAATGTTGACCACAGCCTAGGTAGTAGTTTATGGGTACAGGGATGTTCACCTAGCGGTTACAATGCTGGTATCATCCATCAGACTGTGCACATATGTCACACACCTCACCCACACAGCCCATTCTGTATGTTGTTCACAACACTGATACAGCTATACTGATAGGTCATGGCCATTCACAGCCTTACATACACAGATGCCTAACATTTGTCTATGTGGTATGGGCTACAATGAGGGTGGGGTACAACACATTAACCCTGTTCTACTGTAGCTGGCACTGGTGTGATGTGCTCATGTCACTCTTGCACCTTTTGTAGTTGTGAATCTGTCAACAGGCCACTGGTAGAACACTCCTGTGACATACAAAGGTATTTGTAATCAAACATCCGTGCTGTGTTGTACATCTGTACTGCTCACATCTACAGTGAAAATGGTTCATGGACATGCACACCATACTCAGCAGGGTTATAGTGCGGTGCCACCCAAAATGACTGTCATCACCACTTGTGGGTTGATATTATCCAACACCCTATCTGTATTGTATGGTCATGCTAGGCACTTGTTCAGAACTTGTGAGCATGTCATGAGCTACTGATTACTATAGCACCCATTCCACACCATTTCCCACAGGTACACTGGCTGTCCTACACTTCCCAGCTTGCTTATGGTACAACAGCTGTTGTACACACGTAACACACATATCCTGTGGGACATGGTTGTATGTACAGGCATGTCCAACTGTCATGTACCAGTGCTACTGCCTGTCTATATGAGGGATATGTCGTACATGTGGCAATAGAGCAATTATCTCATGTACACATTCAATGCTCACCTCCCAACATATGACACTACAGCCTGTGGGGGATGCACTTCTGCAGCCATGCTGGGGGCATAGCTCTCAAGTGTAGCTCATTACGAGGAACGTACCTCATTTGGGGTCTTAAAAGGTGCATGTTCCTCAAGGTTCCACATTGGAAGGGTCTGTCACACATTCATTGTTGGAAATTGTTTACCTGCTAGCCATGGCTAAATAGATGGGAATCATATTAATTCATTAGAATATCCTTTTTATACATAAAACCAGCATATTTTAGCCATCATATGCCCTTCCTAGTTGAAGCTGTTAGTAAGCCAGTTGTAAGTGTTCCACATTTTGCCCATTTGTCACACATTATGAGGGCTAATGTTCCTCATTTTGGGGACAGGAGGTTGACAGCTATGGCTGGGGGTAATGCTGTCACCAACCCTGACTGCACCTGACAGTCATTTGAGGATGTGTAACATTTGCAACACACCCCACCCATCACATAGTCTCACATGATCTACACCACTGGCCACACCTACGAGGACAACTTGTGCAGTATGTCTCCATACTCAGTGTAGGCACCAGAGGTAGCCCCCATCATGGCAGACAACTTCACCAACGTATAGCCCACAGACTCATGTGTGCCCATCACATACAGCCAATAGGGAGTTATAACATTCACAACACACCAGTCATAGGTGACTCTGTAGGGAGTCACACTGCAGTTCCACACAGCAGGCTACACAAGGCGATAGTTGCTTACATCTTGCTGTCAGGTAGCTGCTTCTGCAACATAACCTATGCACCCATGCCACACCTCACCAGGTACAATGTGATTGTCATTCTCCATGCTAGTGTGACTGCCCTGTGATGCCACTTCACAGACTACGTGTGTAGGGACATGCAATAGCTCACCAGTCTTATAGCCCTGAGGGTGTGGGCCATGCTCTGGGGAGCATTTTGCATTCGTCCGGACACAATACCACTGTACAACGACTGACTGTGTCACTTCAACAATTGCCTATGCTCCTATTGTCATTTCACAGGCATCTGGTATCTGTCTGCTTTGACTGACCTGGTCAAACACAATGCTGTGGCACAGATGACTTGCACCTGTCAGCCTTGGGAGTACAGCTCACATGTAAGGCTCTTGCTGCTTCTATACTGCCTGTCTTGCACAGTTTCCAATAACTGTCACCGGCAGAACGGGAACTGGCAGGCACGACATGGGGTCATGTGACACAATGCTTGCGTCTTCCTCTGTGACGCACGCAGGCAAGGCACACCTTATAATGCACCACTCAAACATCTCTGCAGTGACTAGGACCTGCCTCTAGGCTCTGCAGAGCACACCTGCAATGACAGGTTATAGACAGATCATACCTTTCAGGCACATACCTGGACCGGCACACCCACAGCTGAGGGTTTCCCATATCCCACTATGTTGTGCGCACATCCTGGCTAGTTACTTAGCACAATGCATCAGAGGTGCTCCACGTGCAACTAACTGTGTCCGGGACCGCTATACACATTGTAACAAGCTACAGAGTCAACATCATACCCCACGGTTAACATACCTTATTTGTTGGTATATTGGACAGTGGGCCTCAGACAGCTACTACTGATGTGTGACCGACACTACCCCACACTTAACTGGGATAGCCACTCATGTACCGACACATCCATGAGTCACAACCTCCGCTCTGCTGGATCAACCCATACACACCACCTCCAAGACCTACATTAACCTTGACATGAACACTACCACCATGTGACTGGTGTTACACACCTGGGGTTATCCCCTCATTGGTGGATTCCAAACATATGCTACTCAACTTTGTTAGCCACATCCCAGCACCACACCCATCACAGCATACACAGTACATGAGTACTACAACACCTACTACAGACTTCTAACAGCGGTTGTTAACATCATGACACCCGTGCAGATAGACAACACATATACAAATGCTGACACATACCCCAGTGCACTTCATTAGCATGTACACAACTGCATGGATCATGCTATTCCACACAGAGCCATGATGGTACACACCAGATAACAGATGCCACTCTGGTGGTCATGTTCCATGGACATATGATGTACAACAACAGGTGTAGGTTGTTGCACAATGGTGTACATTCCCAAGGGTGGGGTGGCTCACTGGTCAGCCGTGGTAGGGCCACAGGGTCCCTCATCACATACTCCAAGACTAGCTACGTAAACATGACTGCGACACATTCCGGGGTGTACCACCAGGCATTATGGTGGTATGTCAGTAGTCGATGGCAACACCCACATCTGATGTCACATACAACAGTCACTCAGGAACATTACAGACCCAGGTGATGTTGGCAACATGCTGGAGGATGGATTCAATGCTAACATTACACCCTCTCACTCACTACAGGGCCACAATCCATACAGGAACATTGTGGTGTCCCTGTGGTCACACCTACACAGTACTGACCTGCACTCTATATGTCCTGGGACACTGGCCCCATGTCACCTTCCAATGTCCCAGGCTGTGATGTCCAACAACCTCTGACTGACATGTCTCCCCACTAGGCCACCATATTCAGTAATAGCCTTGTTTCAGACATTGTAGCCCCTGAATGGCACACATCAGCATTTATCACACTACACACAGGTGGCACCACAATGCACGAGTGGGACTATAGTCCTACACACCTGACTGGACTGTTCTGCATGGCTATGGGGAACATCATCAAGGACGTCATTCACAGAGACATTGTTGGACTCCTGTCCTTTGCTGCCACTGGGTTGGGCTTGTTAGAGCCAGAGCATGGCCCCTACACATGGTGGACTCCTTTCATACAGTTACCAGGGCAGTTGCTGATGGTACAGGAGTCCACACATCCTACATTGTCCTCTCATTGCCTTTCAGCGCCATTCTCCATTCTGGTATTGACAACATACACATCCACCTGCACATCGTACCCTATGTCTCAGGATGGTATGCAATGTGGCTCATGGACAGGACACACACAGTGAGGCCAGCATACCACAGTATCTACTACATGTCAGGTACATTTGGCATACCACAGTCCTCAGTCGTAGGGCCCCTCATGTTCAGTATATGCTTCCCTGCAATACAGGCTAGCACAGGGGGCTTTCCCTGCCTAGCTTTCAATCCCCTGCATACAAAGCACCATGATTTCTCCTCCAGCTGATACTGACTCCATCCATACAGGTGTCGCTGTGACAGATACATGATATGACTATCATGGCATCAAGCTGCATGACACAAGGTGCATGAACATCACCTTTGCATTACACCATTCACCCACTGACTATCACATGGGTGGTAGTCCCCTACATACATATCATATTGTACATGTTTGCAGTACACACATAGCCACACCTATCTGTACTGGGTGTGTAGCTGGTACATAGGCATCCATTGTACCTCTGAACTCAAGACATCTACACACATTCAAGGTTACACCACCCCATTTAGGGTGTACCTTACACAACAGCTACAGCTTTACATACCACAACATTAACACGCCATGATGTTTACTGAGCTCCGACTGTTTAAGTATGCAACTGCACTATGGATACCACATCTGTACACATTTGCATACTACATACTCAGCAGTGACCTCTGCTGATCAGACAGGGCCCATGTCCACAACATTATTAATGGATATACTCCTCATACGCAACATAAGCAGAAGCCACTGTGAGCAACATGCTCATGGATATGTGCACACACGCCACAATGAGTGGGATGTGCTTGAGGGTTACATTCCCAAACCAGACACTCACCATGCTTTGGAACATAAGTTCTATGTACATCACGCAGGGACACTCAGTAGCACTGTACATGTGATACCTCCCTTGGTGGTTGGGAGACACATGTAGGCCTGGGATCACTGCAGTGGCTGTACTGTGCAGGGGTGCAGGTGACACATGGCTCTGCTGTTCACAGGACACTACCCTAGAGAGGTACCACTAGTGTGAACACTGTAGTTGTGCTTACACATGGACTTGCCAGACTGCATAGTACCCCACTATGCACCTGTGAAGCTATTACATGTCCTTTGTGCATGGTTACTTGGTAGCCCTTCCATTTAGATTAGCTATCATGCTATTACAATGTCCCATGCCTACAAGCCATATGTATCCTGTTATTGTACATGCCAATAGACGATACCTGTGGTATGCATGATATGCCTGTTATGCTGTGTAGAATATCTGTCATATCTACCTACAATACTTTACATTACACATATTTCACATAGCATCCCATAATGCAAAGCATACTTGCACAGCGGGACCAGCTTAGATATGTCATTAACGTTATATGCCCATACACACGCATGCTGTGACAGTATATCAACATATACTATCCCCTGCTATGGCACGTCCTTGTTGGACATACCCTACCACTGACGGCGGGTTGTATGGAATTGTTCTGTTTAATGCCCTTATGTAGCATCCCTTGTGGTGTCTGTGCTGTGTACCTTGTGTCCCTCTGCTGGATGTACAGTTTCTGCAAGCGTTAGTATGCTCAGCAAGACATCACTACATAAATACCTTTCCCCACTTTATGCATTGCAGACACGTTTCATTAATGCAAACCAGGCTATACATACAGTAAAACTAATTAATACAGATCATGCTATACATAACCTTACATATCGGGTGTTCTACATACCTTGTTATCATTACGGCGTTTCGTTCCTATCTCTCTTACAGTGTTTCAACTGGTATTCGGTATGAGCATACGGTTGGAATGTCTGGCAAGTCATCCTTATATACGTCGATACCTGTAACATGTGGATTCATCCCACCAATTGGTGTTCCTGAGTGACTAATTACTTGCATATCAGCTGTACAGCTACTCCATTTGCCAATTACGCGGCAACAGTGGGGTATAATTGAATCCTCCACTTGTGCATTGCCTATTTGCCCTACCTTCGGGGAGACAGTCTGTATTTGTGTTTTGTTATGTGTAATTGCAACTGCTATGCATGGAGACAAGTATACTTTGTATTCATGTCCCCCGTGGATTGTGTGCAACAGGTAGAATATTTAGTTCAACATGTGGGTGTACCTGTCATCCCAACGTCTGATAACGGAGTATTGCAAACAAAACCTGTAACATGGCTGTTTGTATTATACAACGCCTGCAATTTTGCATGACACCTTTAATTGTGTCTCTCACATGGTATGTTGAGGGTTCTGCAGATATATTTGACTGACTGGATGTTTGTGCTGCTATTACAGTCTGTATTGCTTTAGTTTCTAGTGTGGGGGATGTCGGTGGGTGTATGTAGCATATACAGGTTTGAGGGCCTTGCATTTCTACATAATCCATATATATGTGTGTGGGCTCTGTCCCTAATTAGAGAGCTAACAGTTAGTAGACTTATGTTACGGGAGTGTACGTTGGGCCGTTGTTAATTGGTTTCTATATCATCTGCAGGTGAGCTTGCTACTTGTATACCTCCGGAATTGCAGCGATATATCAAGGGATATGTGTAAGTGACAGCTATCCCTTGTATTTCTGTCCCAGATATTTGCAGTCATTGTGGTTGTTTTGGTAAAAGAGCCTGTTTGCCATGGGTTGCCACCTTTTCATATGGTCATTGTTGGACACTTGTGGGACACACAGCGGTGTTTACAGGCCAACAAGTAGCCATGGTAAGTACACAGGTTAGCACATACTTTTATCCTCAATACATACCTATTGTTGTGGGACTTTGGCTACTTATCATATTGCATGTAACATTTAAATTTCTTACATACAGGCATAACTATTAAATACGACTATTACATTATATATGGGACATATTAATGTCCTACTATCTTGGACATTTGCCCTTTGTACTGTTTTATATCAGGACACACCTGCCCAGGGTGGGGCTGTCACTCCTACTGTGGGACAGGTAGTAACCGTATGCCTACGGCTAGCTATACCCACACCTACCATACTGATCTGCCTCTGACTTGGCACTAACAAACACATGTTGTGGACACACACACACATTACAGTCACACGGAGACACACACGGCACCCTCAACGCACACTTACACAGACTATGGCACTCAAAAACACAGTTGAACACAGTACCTACGTGGACCACAACACCGGCAGCAGTGACTAAATGTCTCTTCATATCATCATACTATTACTCGTGGCTGTACTGTTCCGGTACTGTGTTCTATTGGTCTTTCAGCCTCATGGTTACGCATGTCGGTATGTTACACATTCCATAGTTGGCGGTATCCTATTTATTTGTACCTCCAAGGTGTTATGAATGTCGTTGTACTATCTATTATATTTGCAGATATCGCTGAATCCATCTATATCAACATATATCACTCTATTGCCCTTTCTATCTGTATTATATATATGCATATGTGTACAAATATATAAATATATATATATATATATATATATATATATATATATATATATATATCTGGCGGGGAACGTGACAGGCACACAGCACCACCATATGCTGTAAGGCTCATGTACTGTTCATGTGTTGGCATTCCGTGTTCCACTAGCTGTTGTGTTTACAATGTTTGAGGGCTGCCTATGTAGGAGTCACACATTGGGCCACCTATACATTACAACTTACAGGTGGTCATGTTTGTGTGCCATCCATTTTACTGTGTGTATAGGTGGAGAGGTGTCAGTCCGTAGGGGCCTACAATGTCAGAGTATGTGCTATACATTCCCTCTGTGCCTGTAATGGCCTTGGCAATTGTGGTGGGCTATGAGGGCCTTCACCATTTTGTCTCTGCTGTAGCTGCTTCCGCAGGATCATATTATGTAGCATGGCACATACTATGACGATGTGGGTACACGTGCCTGGAGAGTACTCCAAGGCTCCACCAGATGTATCCAAGCACCTGAACCATGATTTCAGCATCCCGAACACATGCTCTATGATGATTCTGGTTTGTGCGTGTGCCTCATTATGGCATTCTTGCATGGGTGTGTGTGCATTTCTGATGGGAGTCATCATCCACGGCTCCAGTGCATAGCCAGCATCCCCCACAAGATGGCCATGTGGAATTTCCCCCCTGACAAATACCTGATACAGCTGTCAGGCATGCCAGATATGGGAGTCATGGTAGCTTCCAGGGCTGCCCGCACACACATCCATGATAATGCCCTGGGCATTGCACATGACCTGGCAGTTGATGGAGTGGAATCCCTTGTGGTTTATGTAGTGCCTACCATGCTCACCGGGTGGTGACTTGATTTGTATGTGCATGCAATCTATCACACCCAGTACCACTGGGTAGTGTGCCACACGGTGGAAGTGGCACATATTGCTGGCCAACTCCTCCTGAGTTCGGGGGAAGTATATCTGCTCATTGGCATGTGGTAACATGGCATCCAGGAACTGGTGTAGTACCCTGGATGCTGATGCCTGTGAGATACCCATTATATCTCCAGTTCACCTTTGAAAGGTACCTGTGGCCAGTATTCGCAGGCTTACACATACCTTCGTGTCCACTAGGGTGGGTTCCCCTCTGTTGTTTCTGGTTCTCAGGCGTGGCCGGCACAGCTCCACTATTTGCTGTAAGATGTCCCTGTCCACCCTGTAATGCTCTACTATCTCCAGGTCATGTAGCCCCTGGTAGGTTACCCTTGGTCTGAACACTCTCTTTCTCCTCCGAGGCCAGCGGTGGTTGTTGGCATCATCCTCCACACCACCGTCAGTCTCTAACACATGCTGATGAATCACAGCTATGGCAGCTCCTAGTATGTACATTTTAAAAGTTCCTCGTGTGTTTACAGCTATGGTGCAGTGTTTGGGAATACACAGGTGTGTGTAGGGTGCTTTCACACTTTATACTATTGTGCTGTGAACACCGATGATGTCATAGGATGTGTATGTATGATCATAGCTACAGGGTATCTTATGTGTTTTACTGCCAGAACTACTATTGTGGTGCCTTTGGTGTTAAATTACATTTGGCTGCTGTGGATTACCTCTTGACCTTCCCTTTACATTTCTGCATGTTGCACCTACCATTTTCTGGTGTGCATCCTGCAGCCTACTTTCATTTGTACTTTCCTAGACCTGGCATATTTTGCGTTATGTGTGCTACTGCCGGTCTGCTGTTGGTTTGCTTTGCTCTGTTGTGTCAGGTCTCCTATCTTTGTAATCCAATACCTCCCCTCCTTTCTTTGCATTCCAGTCCCTCCCCTATCCTGTTTTGCAGGTTTCTGCAAGCAGACTTGTCAGCTGCCGTCGATTGGCCATCGTGGGTTGATTGGTGTTGATTGCTCATTAGTACTCCAATTACCCTACTTCAGCATTTCCTTCTTTTCTTCCCTGACCTTCCTGTTTGTGCTATTGTTCACGGTGCGTGCATCTGATTACTGGGTTTTGGGCACGTTTTCATCCCCGTACACATGCGCTTTTGGGCACCATGTGTGCTCTCAGCTAAACGATTCTATACCTTCCTCCCCAACCCCATCCTGCAGCTTTGCTTAGCAATGGACAGGCCAGATTTGCATTGCTCCAATGTGCTTACTGCTACAGTGGCACACCCCTCTGCTGATGTCATGTATCTCCTCTGAGCCACTCCTCGGTGTTATACTGCTGTGCCATATGGTACAACCTTCATCCGGAGGCACATTTGTGATTCAGTATTATCTGCCTCATTTGCATGGCATTGACTACTAATTCATAGTTACCACGCCGAACACTATCGCAGGCCCTTAGCAACCCTTGCACCTTGGTTGTGGTGTTCCATGCCTACCATTGTGTATTATGCTGTAAACCTGATTTCCATTATGTTGCGATTTTATGACATTTTTATATTATTTCTTTATGTTAGAGCTTACGCACACATGCCCTGCAGTTGTGCTGTGCATTACTGTGGACATGATATTAAATGTTGTTATTTACATGTTGTGCATTTTTGTTATGCCATTGGCTGTTTATTTCGCCATTGGCATATGTTAACGTTGTGATACCTGGGTCTGGCCCGCTTCCATAGCTCCGATGTTCTGTTTGGGAAAATGTAAACCCTGTTTTTTGGTTTACATTTCCGTGGGCTTACGCTATGCCTGCACCACTTCATGAATCACTATATGCCTTCATTTGCATGGTGCAACATTGTGCATGGGGTGATTAGCATACCTAAGCCGGGGGCTGCGCAGTTCTGGCATACGCTGGTAGTGAGTGCACGTGGAATTGGATCGTACCTGAATCACTCGACAGCCATATTTGGCATTATACCGCCTACGCTATGCCTGCGCCTGGTGCAAGCTTCATGAATCCCGGGGTATATGTTGTCTGCACATTGAGTCTGGAGACATGGAATTTCATTCACTTTCTGCACTTGTGTGATTTCTAAATTACAATAAAGTTTACTTTAACTCTGACTTTTCCTTCTTACTGCTTATTGTTACTATGAATTTATTATTCACTTCTTTCATCTCTTCACTTCTCTTCTCCTTAACTTTCTGTGCAAAATACTTTCTTTTTGTACTATCTTCTCCAGCATCCTCTTTCTGCATTCTTCCATAATTTCTAACCATGAAGCCATCGCTATGATTGATCATGTCTTTTAATAAAGCGTCCCACAACTCTCCAGACTGGAGGGTGGAAACTACACATTCTTTTACCAATAGATCATCTCTGAAGAGGTTCTACTGAAAGATCTCTTCCAATTCCCTTGCTGCAACATTATTCTTTTTAGAATGCTCAACCTCTTTCTCTTCACCTTCATCAGTAGGCTCACCTGCCTGCCCTTTCTTGACTCTTTCCTATGCTGGGTTCATTTCTATAATATCCTATGTCTACTTAACCTGGTGGACTTTTTTAAGAAAGTCACTAAGGCACTACATGCGGGGGGAAACGGTGCACACAGTAACACCAACCTGGACCTGGCTAAGACATTTGATACAATGTCCCACTCAGGTATAACTGACAAACTCAATGAATTGGCCATAAACCACTACATATATCACTGGATTGCAAGCTGTCTCACAGACAGGACTCAGGAAATCAGGACTGTTGATAGCACATTCACTAAAAGGCCATTCACAAGCTAGGTACCTCAGAGCTCCATTTTGAGATCACTCCTATTTGTCATATACTTCTGAGAGGTAAAGGCTGACCAAGTTTGCAGATGACTGGATAATTGGGAGATATGACAGATTCTCCCATGACACAAACATCTTACAAGAGGGTTTACAACAAATAACTGGTTCCAAAGCCATGGACTACAACTCATTGGCAAGAAATGCAATATAGTGTTTTCTGGGAAAACTGCCACCCAGGCTAAGTACTCCTTGAATAAGACACCCCTGGGAGATGACCCAGTATCTAGGCATCTGGGAACATATATAGATAATAACATAGCCTTTGATCAACCTGTGGCCAGAGTAGTAAGACAATCATCCTATGCCACCCAACTTATAAGTTAGGGCATGGCATCCAGGTCAAAGGAAGTCATAGTCACACTGTTTTTGGCCCTTATCAGACCCATCATTGAGTATAATGCCCCCTTTGACATGTACCTGATCAGACATATGCAACAGTTGGAATGCCCCCAAAGGGTGACATGAGTAAGACATATTGGTAACATAGATGTGTCTCACAGAATCTCCATGCTCAGGAGCAGAATGCCCCTCCATGCGAAGCAGAGTCTACACCTATCCATATTTACATGTAACCTTGAGCAATAGATGGGCATTTGGAAATTCATACCCAGTCTGGCCCCATGTGTCTGATAGACAGAAGCAAAGAGCATCTTCCTAACTAACATACTCCTCTAATAAATGCCCATGATACATAGGGACTATACCTCTCAACCTCTTAGCTCAAGAAATCTGGGCAGAACTCAAAATAAGTGGGTGCACAAAGGCCTAAAAATAGGAACAGATTACAAATAGTACTCTTAAAAACTAAGAAAGTAGACAGAATAATAGGATTTGTGTTAGGATGCATTTTTGGGAGGTTATAGAATCTGAAACTCCAAGATATGCCATTATTTAAAGACTGCAATCCTCAGTTATTTGTCAGAAACCCACCGATTTTAAGAAGAACAGACCAAAAACATGAAACCAAAATCTGGACCGTTGATACCTCTTATAGGGACTCAGTTAGGCTGAACTGCATGGCTAGGCTTACAATGTCCCTGGTAATCATTAGCCTAGTGTACTCCTATGACTGAACACTAGAATCATACATGTAATCCACCCCTACCCAGGATGATGACATCCGATTGGAAGGAGTTACACAGAAAAAGTATTTGTGGCAAAGCTATATCTTAAAATTGAACGTCAAGAAATGTATAAATGGTACCCTTATGGAAATCAGCCCCCCCCCCCCTATGAAATGGGTCTATGTCATATATTCGAAATTCCAAAATATCGAACACCATAAGTTTGAACTTGGAATTTTGAATTATGATAACATCGAACGCTCAGAATAGCAAATTTCTTTTCCCAGGGAAACAATTTGCTGTTCGAGAAACATACACACAATACAAGCACACCAAAATAAATAAACTACACACATGCACTTAACAAAACCCAAGCCTACACTAAACCATACATACATTACTAACTATCCACTTACCTTAACCCTCACCCTAACCCCAAGGTCCGTAACTATTGCACGCATACCCTACAAAACTATACACAAACAAACTAATTGATACACACACATACAGTTAATAAAACCCAACCCTACACTACATCATACATACATACATACATTACTAACTATCGACTTACCTTAACCTGTACCCTAAACATAAGGTCCATAACTCTTGCACCACAGTGGAGGAAATAGCGAAATCATGAAATGGCCCACTGAAATCTTGCCCTAGTTAAGATTTCGATGTTCTGGGGCTTCGCTATTTTCATAACCAGAGACTGCCCATGCTATGGAATAGACTTCACATACATGTCAAACAGAGCACCTCGCTGTCCCTCTTCAACAGAAATCTTGATGAGTGCATGGGTAATAGAAAGTTCAACCCGTGGAACACTCCAGTGGCTCTGCTTGATAGAGGCACTGGCAGTAACTTCATGCAGCACAATGCCAGGGCACTTCGATGTGCTAGGCTCGTAAAGGCTAATGCACACCTATGAACCCATGAACCTGCTTTTGCTTAAAAACTGGAATGTAACTTATTCAGGGTTGAAAGAAGAGCGGCTCACATTTACATCAGTGCCATGGAAAATGGCAGACTTGGTGTGCACAACTGGGACAGACCACTTTAGGCATCCCGAGACTGCCTGTATATTTGTTTTGTATGAAATGGCAGACTGAACATCCACTGCAGTGATAACTTGGTATCCAGTCACGGTCCTTGTTTGATTGTGTAGGGGAAATGGAACCACTAATTCAGAAATGTATTCATGAACACTGGAGAGAAATGTGTAAATTCAACATTACCACTTCTTCTGCTAAACATCAAATAAATGTGGCTCATGTACTTTAAAATGCACATACTGCAGCTAATTCAAAAGAGCATCAAAGGACATGATTTCCTTTCAGTTTGTTATGTGAAATGCATTGGCAACTGTCACTGAATGAGAAGAAAAGTTGTGTTTTAACTGTCATACTGTTTTTAAACCATATTAAAAACAGGAACAGTTACCAATTTTTAGCAGAAGACTATGTGCAGAATCATTAGCCGTGTTTTACGTGCCAGTGGTGTCATTAGTACTAGGCCCCTTGAAGTTTTCAAATAAACTGAATGCCATTTGCCTTTTTATACATTATTGCCTGTGTCTGTCTAACAATTTATTTTTAATTTGCAGATGGAGGACATATTTGGTCTCAAAGTCTGTACCTTTTATTGTTTTATAATAAAATCATAACAGGGGATATATTTTGTCTATTTCATTCATCACAGAATGGCACTTGTCATTTTATTATTATGATGTGGTGATACATCTGCTAAGTCTACCCATCCTATAATCAAATTTGGCAGTTAACAATGAGCTGAATCTACAGTAACTGATTAAGTTTCCTATCTTCTAAGAGATTATTTGAATTTTGAATTATATTACTTTATACCCTTCTTGTTAATGATTTAACAATTATTTTATTTATTTATTTTATTTTGTTTTACATTTGTTCACCAGACTAGTCTAACTGGATACATGTCCATTTCCAGTAGAGGCCCGGGGTGATAAGCTCCACATAAACAAAAAATATTAGCAACTTCAGGTACATATAAATAAAAATATTAGCACCTTCAGGTACAGTACCAATTTAAGGTGAAGAATACAAGTGTTATATAGCAGCATATACATTTGTAAAATAGCATATAATAAGAAAGAGAAATAAAAACACACTAACAAATAATAGCAGTTTCAGGTACAGCAGTATTTTACAGTGTGGAATCCAACTGTTATACAGCAGCATAGCAAAGTTAAAGTAGCATATAATAAGAAAGGGAGAGAAGGTCTTTATAGGTATATATAGGGGAAAACATGTTCATACAGTAAAATACTCTATAGTGGTTCCTATATAAGAGTAAGTAGTTAAAGACTTTAGTTAGCTTAACTGGATCTACTCTCTGAGGCTAATGAAACAGTTGGGTTAAAATGTAAATGGTTTGACAGGTAGAGTTTAGACATAGTGGACGGTATTATTAGTCTGGCTTATTACATGGGCATAACCAGTGGTTTTTAAGGTATTCTCTAAGTTGATTTTTGAACAGTTGCACTGAGGAGAGAGATGAGAGTTCCCTGGGAAGCAGATTCCAGGATTTACCCACGGTGTTGGACAACAGTGAATCCCCAGCCTTATTTTTGGATTTAACTTGTAGATACTAGAAGTTTTTGGCTGAGTGAGGGGTTATCAAAATATTATAAAGGGTTAGAAGGCTAGTAAGTATTGGAGTATTTTTGGGGAAGATAGAGGATCTTATGGGCAATAATAAGTTGGTGAAACTGAAGTTGATTATGTAGTTCCAGCCAACCTAGTTGCTTTAGGTTTTGACAGTGGTGTGTTCTAAATGAGGAACCAGTAGCAAATCTGGCAGTGTTGTTGTAGGAGGTAGCCAATTTGTTAAGGTTGTTTTTTGATAGGTTGGTATAAATGGGAGAGGCGTAGAGAAGGGTAGAGATTAAATGGGTATGGGCAATAGTTGTTCTAGCTGTTGGAGTAAGGAAGGGTTTAATCCTGTACAGGAAGCCTAGTTTTCTGTTAACTGATTTTATTGTTGTGTGAATATGTGTGTCAAAGTTAAGATTATGGTCTGTTGTTACCCCTAAGAGCTTGGTGGTTGGGTCAGGAGATATGACAATGCTGTCATTGTATATAACTGTGAAGTCAATAATTGGGGAGGACTTTTGTGTAGGAGTGAAGAGTTGTAGTTTAGTCTTTTTGGGGGTTCATGAGGAAGCTATGCTGTAAGAACCAGCTTTCTACTATGTTAAGCACTGTTTGGGTAAGGGACTGGAGTTCAGGTGCGGAGGTGGCTGAGCATATTAGTGTGGAGTCGTCAGCATATTGGATACATATAGCTTGAGGAATGATTAGATTAAGATCATTGATAAAAATCGAGAAAAGGAGAGGGCCCAAGATTGAACCTTGAGGGACGCCTAGGGTAATAGGAAGGTGAGAGGATAGATTATTCTCCCAAAGCATGGCCTGTTGCCTGTTTTCTAAGTAGGATTTAAACCATTGTAAAGCCTGTGTATCTAGTGAGAGAGACTTAAGTATATTCATAAGTAGTTGATGGTTAACCATATCAAAGGCTTTTGATAGGACGACAAAGAGTGGTGAGGATAGAGTATTGTTGTTTTGTTTTTTATTAATGCAGTCGGAAAAGGATAAGAGGGCCGTGGTGGTACTGTGGAAAGGCTTGAAGCCATGCTGACAGTTAGCTAGCAAGTTATTTTGTAGTAAGTGGTCTAATAGTTGGTGGTGGATACATTTTTCCATTATTTTTGTTAAAGGAGAGAGTAAAGCTATTGGGCGGTAGTTTGAGAGTTCAGTTGAGTTGCCACCCTTATGCAGTGGGATAATGTGGGAGATTTTCCAGGTAGATGGGATGGTTCCTTCAGTAATGGCTCTATTTATTAGGATGGAAATAGGAAAGGCTACTACTGCTGCAGCTATCTGTAGATATTCTGCTGGTAGAAGGTCAGCTGAGGGGGTACAAGGTTTTAGTTTTTGAAAAAGAGTGCAGATGAAGGACGTTGGTACTAGTAAATGAAATGAGGGAGGTAAACTAGTCAAGGAGGATGACGAGCTAGTGCTAACAGGAGGTAATGAATTAGCAAGAGACTGGACAGTCTCAGTAAAGAAGGTATTAAAGGCATTAACAATATGCTTGGGACTCTCATGGGTGGAGCCTGTTGGGGTGGGAGTTTTGGAATGACCTTGATATAGGAGTCTATTTATACCTGCCCAGAACATTTGAGGTTTATGTTAGATGAATGTGCAGGTGTTGATATGGAGTTTAGAAATGCGGATTTCAGTGTTATTAATAGAAGGTGGTTGCACATCTAATGATGTAACTTGCAGTTCTGTTTTATATAATATTGCTATCCCCCACGCCCTTTTTGGTTTTGTGGTCTATCCTCAGGATATTGTATCCAGGTGGGGTGATTTCATTGTCTTGCGTTACAGGTTTTAACCATGTTTCTGTTAGGCAAAGGATGTCAAAGGAGTGAACATCTAAGACGGCATGGAGGTGGGCAACTTTATTGTTTAAGCTCTGTATTTTGAGGTGTGCTATAAGGAGAGAGTTAGATTATTTAGTAGAGGGTTGAGATGTAGAGGGATTTGGTTTATGGGGGTCAGTGGTGGTTGTGGTGTTGGGACCAGGGTTGGGATGGATATCACCGTCTAAAAGTTTAAGTTTGTTAATTCTATGTATGATATACAGGAATTTACAGGGTGTATTTCGTGTTTTCTTGGGTTGGTTATAGTTAATGTGGACCAAACAATGAAACTTTGGTAGCAGATAGGAGGGTGTTTATGTAATATTTATGTGGTTTAGATAAGGTGCCAGATTTGTCAGGGAAGTTTGCTTAAAGGGATGGTTAAAGTTAGTCAAGGTTTGATGTTGATATTTAGTTAGGACATAGGGTTTAGATAGTAAAGGTAGGAGTGCATGTAAGAGGAATAGTTTTGTGTGTTTAGACATGGGTGTTATGGGTACAGTGAGGGAAAATGTAAATAAGTTGCTAGCGTAAGGTATTATAAACAGGACAATGGAGGGAGGCTCTCCCTAGTATTGTAATAACTTAGGGTGTCAAGTATGTAAATTGGTTGTATTGTACTTAGTAATGTAATGAGTATCTTTAAGTGCTAGAGGTATGGTAGATAGTACTTTAATTAGTAGGAGGGAGGTCTCACAGCAACAGCCAAAAAAAATTAAAAGAATAAAAACAGCACTGCACTGTAATAAGCCAATCGATACATTCTAAGCGATAAGCTCCTTACAGTTGGATCAGCATCACCTCAGCTCTGTCTAAAAACATGAAAATAATGAAAAATAAGGGATGTTTATACCTCTCAACCTCTTACATTAAGAAATATAGACAAATGCCATCCAAATGGGGGAACAAAGGCTTAAAAACAGGGACATACTTTAATTATTGCTCTTGTGAACTTATAAAGTTGATAGAGTAACTGTGTTTGTTTTAATACACCTTTTCAGAAGGATCCGAAATCTGAAATGCAAATATAAGTCATTTAGTGACTTCCTTCCTTACATCATGCCACTGATTTGCCAGAAAAACACACATTTTCTGAGGAACAGACCAAAAAGTTGCGACTAAAATCTGGGCATTCTACGATAATGTGACACATATAAGGATTTCTTCTGCTGAAGAGTACACTCTTCTGATGAATTTGGGGATCAATGATAGGCTGGTGCTTCCCTTTGCTGGGAAAATAATTTCCCTTGGGGGGTGGCTTCCATTTTTTTAATTTTGTCAATGCTTTATAGCTTTTATCTCCGGGAAACTTAAGAGTGTTGACTTGTAATGAACTATCTTGACAATGTAACTTAATTTTAAATGGCTCACTTGTTTTTTCCTGTCATTTTAAAAGTAATGTAAGGTAAATGAAAACATTCAGAAGGAATCCCCCAAGATCATGGTGGTGACTCCCTTCTGGTCCAGGCAAACATGGTTCTCCCTTCCTCTGGAAATGGCCAAGGGCAATTACCACAAGCTTCCTCACAGAGTGGACCTACTCTCACAAGAACAGGTGTGATTGATACACCCCAGCATCAGCTGACTTCAAATGACTGCCCGGATGATGCAGCCATAACTCCTTTTAGGTACCTGTTTACTGAGGACATGCAGCAGATACTAATGGAGGCAAGAAAGCCTGCTACTAGAAAACCATATATTAGCAAATGGAAAAGGTTTCCTAGTTAGTGCCAACAACATAATCAGCACCCGTTCAGGTCTAGGTGTTCTCTGCTTTTACAATATTTGTTTGAGTTACTATCCTATGGCTTTTCTTATTCCTCTATCAGGGTTCATTTATCAACCATATGAGAATGTCTATCTGTGGATCCTCCTCTTTCAATGCAGTCTCATGTCAAAATGTTCTTGCAATGGGTTTTGCATAGAAGAATGCATGGATCATGCCATCCCAAATATAACAAAGATGCTGTCCTCCAAAAAAATGAAGCTAATCTGGTGGTCCCCTGCCATAAACAAACTCTACAACAGAAGAAAGAAACTGTTGCAAAAATGAGTAAAATCCCATGATTGGAAAGCCTCCCTTGTCAGCCTCAGCAAGAAGGTGACATCCCTCATAAAATTCTCCAAAGCTAATTGCATAAACAAAATCACCACTGATTGTAAAGACAACCACAAGGCAGTCTATAGTTATCTCAAGAATCACAATGGCAACACTCAGATCTGCTTTGAGCTACACCACAATTGATATGGCCAACATCCTGGAAGATAGGTTCAGTGTTAACTGCCTCCCCGTCACCCCCTAAAGTGCGCATTTCAATAACGGAAAAATGCCAAGTGTATGTAATCACAGATGCACAGGTTAAAACCGCACTATCCAAAGCCAAGAATACAGCATCTATGGCACCAGATAACATCCCAGGCTGTATCTTACATGAACTACAAAATGAACGGGCACCCCACCTAAGTACCATGTTCAATAATAGCCTCACTTTGGGCTTTGTGCCTAATGAATGACGCACAGCTACTGTTATTCCACTCTGGGGGGGGGGGTGCCACAGACACGAGGAACTACTGCCTCATTAGCCTGATGAGCCTGATTTGCAAGGCCATGGAACGAATCATCATGAAAATTATAAACAAAGACATAGGAAACCTTCAAACTCTGGACTCCACCCATTTTAGGCTTATGAAAGGTAGATCATGCCTCCTAAACCTGATTGACTTCATTGAGGCAGTCACCAGAGTCGTGAACTAGGGTAAGGTGGTTCACACAGCCTATCTAGAACTTGCTAAGGCACTTGACACCATCCCCCACTCTGGAATAATAGATAAACTCACTAATCTAGGCATAGACCCCTATGTCATGTGATGTGCTGCCAACTGGCTGACTGATAGAACCCACACTGTGCAGGTAGCTGACTCCAAATCCAACTACAGACCAGTAACAAGTAGTGTCCCACAGGGTTCAGTCTTGAGTCCACTCCTGTTTGGCATCTACTTCTCTGAAGTTCAGGCTAGCACAGAGGGTCTATGGCTAAGAATGTTCGCAGATGATTGCAAGCCGGGCGCCATTATTGAATCCCCAAATGATGTGGACATTCTACATTAGGGCCTCACTGAGACAGATGCCTGGTGTCAAAGACATGGCCTCAAGCTCAATGCCGTCTCATATCACCTACTCAGGGGCAAACTCTGCTGATCTCTGATCTCAGACCAGTTTGCTTAGGCTGACCATGTCAGGAGCATAAGCTTCATGCTATATAACAGTAGGAATTGCAAGGGCACAGAAACCCATTCATTACGATAAGGTCATGGTCAGATTCAGAGGGGTCCACATTTTCCCTTCTGTTTGACTTTATCAATAATGCAAATGGAATGAGCTCTACTGGGTTCCTACAAAAGTTGCTGAAAATAATACTATATAATAGGCTTATGGTCGACAATGCCATCCTTATCACTTGTGTAACAGTTTTTGGTTGTTACTATGACAAATATGCCTCTTTTTCCAATGTGACATTGTTCACTATAGTAGACTTTTCTGCTCCTTGCAAACTTTTTTAAGTTTCATTGATTTCAACATATGCAAATTAGGGGTAGACAACTTTCTCCAAACTAAATCAGATCAGCACAAGTTACACTTGATACACTGAAGTGTATATAACATCGCATTGTTGGAGTCGCATTAAAACAACCTCGATAATGCTGTCAAAATCATCCTGCAAAGCACCCAATACAATGACCAAGCATTCAGCAGATAGAGACTTGTAGCAGCAGAAGTAAATTACAGCATGAGGCAGTAAATATTGCATTCATATGTATGACAAAGAAATGAATATTTCAGTAACTAGAAAAATGCACACTATGTGTTCTGCAAATATTATTTTCTGTAAAATATAAATTGAACAGTTTTCAGTGCTTCATATTATTTCCAAGCCATACCAAAAATTAATTTTGTGTCAAGTTTTTTTCTGTCGGGAAGTTGAAACCTGAGGGAACATGTGCAACCAGATGATTAGATGTTTAAAGATGAGGTAGTTATTTCAGTAGATTCAGTGTTGAGTCCTACATTTGCCAAGTGCTTGGGACTTTGCAAAATTTCCATCTAGTTCTAAAGAACATTGCCTTGGTGTTTGAAAATTTTAAATACACTTTATTATTGTTAATCCAGTTGATAAATGAGTTGAAATGTCTGTGAAATTTGAGTTCATATTAGAGGGGAGAAAGAGGCTGATGTGACTATGGAGATATTATCATAATGTGGTGGGTAGAAATGGTAACTGGAGACTTTGATTATGAAAACTGAAAAGAATCGGGGTGGTGTAATGTAATGTAAGAAGGTAGCATATGGGAAACAAACCCATTTCAGATCTTTTTTCACACACACACACACACACACATATATATATATATATATATATATATATATATATATATATATATATATATATATATATATATATATATATATATATATATATATATATATATATATATATATATACCTACTTGTAAGGCAGCCACAACAGACTCCTGCATAACTAGCAACAGTCCAGTTGTGGCTATGTTTACATGATGCTCTGAAAATGGCCAGGTATACAGTGAATAACCACAACAGCCCAATAGTGATATACATCATGAGGTTGGAATAGGTAAATTCTCATTAAAAGGACCATGCATATGTATAGGCCCAGCATGTAATAGTGTACAGTATGCACACAACATGCATATGAGCACACACTTGTAAGAGTGTATATATACATACATGCGGGTCTGCAAGATACAGAGTCCTGGAATGATGTGCCATGAGTTGGAGATATGTGTATGGTCAGGAACATAATACATAATCACATATATTTGCACATCCCATTGGCTGAACTATGTAAAAAATACATTTCCTGGAGTACATAACATGTGTGTGCACACGCATCTCAGTCCAACAGCCACATATCTCATCAGCAATGACCTATCATGTCAGTGTCAGAAATTTTTTTATTTATTTTATTTAACATTTTATTTAACATTTGTTGACCGGGAATGTCCGACTAGGTTCCACAGATCCTGTTTTCAGCGGAGGCCTGGGGAGAAATGCTCCAAATGCATGTCTTTGGAATGTGGGAGGAAACCGGAGTACCCGGAGGAAACCCACGCGAACACAGGGAGAACATGCAAACTCCACACAGAAGGCACCCCAGCCGAGAATCGAACCGGAGAACCTCTTGCTGTGAGGCGACAACATTAACCGCTGCACCACTGTACCGCCCAAATGAGAATCGCATTGTGCACACCTGCAAGCTGTATAGGGCTAAACATAGTTGGTGAGCCACCATGGGCTTTTAATGGCTCATAGCATCCTGTAAAGGAAAAAGTGAGTGGTATGCATTCAAGTAGTACATCTGTAAAGAAATGTCACCAATCTGCCATAGAGGGCATAGTATGAGAAGCAATAACAATGTTACAATTAATGTAACGTGAGCAGCAACTGTTACAAACATTTTTATACTGGGCTTGATGTGTAAAATACATGTTATAGTTTGCAATACTGGTAGGGATTAGGGACTAGGGCCCGCATATGAAGTATAAGACCATACTTGCTAGTAGGAGATGTGCGCAGTCACTTAATGTGCCCATTTCACATCTCAAACAAGAAAATGGTACACTGATATCAGTGTTCTGCACCACTTAACAAATGAAAAATGAAATAGTTAGGGAAACACACTGTGACCAGCATACTAAGAAGAAAAAAAATGTACCTCTGTGGATACCAGCAATCTCCAGATACACCAAAATGGTACTGTCAAAAACATGCACAGGACAAATATTCTGTTGCCCAAAGTCAGAATGCATTCCATACATTGTTAGATATTCTGTTACATATGAAGAGTGATGCAAGAGAATGTCATGCAGCTTTAGTCTGCATGGACACTTATGCATGGAACAGGAAACAACAGACACAAATGAACACACTGCTGTGGGGATCACAAACCAGCTGCAGAAATGCTTGCAGGAAAAGGGTTAGTGATGCTAACTATGTCAATGAGTATGGCAGCTGTAACCAAGATGGGTTATCAGACACTAAAACAACTGGGAAGAGGTGGACATGTTCATGTGCTGTATTCCATGATATGCAGAGAAAGGTATAAAAGAGATGACCCTTTGAAAAGCCTCAGCATGTCCATCATTAACAAGTCACTGAGTGATCAGCCAGTATACTAGGTATCTCCACTATGCATGACAACAGACTAAGAGGAATGATAGTGAACACATGCAGTTTTGTGTTGATGGCTAAAATTATATAAGTGCATGGCTTTTTCCATATGTACCATGGAAAATTAATCAAAAGATGTTCAACAGGGTTTATGCAGGCATGTTAATATTTGCAGCAAGTTTCTAGTAAAGAATAGCTATGGCAGAAGTGAAGTCACACACATATGGATGGTTGCAGGTATCTTTTATACATCAGCATCAAATGAAGACTGTAGAGAAGCACATAGGACTAGGAACAAAGCTATATATGTATGTGGTTTGATGCTGTGCATTTTTGGTTACATCTCTAATACACACATTATTTTTAAGGCAGTTTATCAGTTGAGATAGCTGTAACTCTATTAACTGTTACATTACAGAGTTCATAAACCTCTTCTCAGCAATCTGTCATGCTTGGAAAGACCTTTGTAAGGTGGAATTAGTGGCAGAGATTCAAAGACAAAGGTGCAGCAGAGCAACTTGCATGGCACATGTCCAAGTTGTGCAGCTCGGCCTAAGGATCACATCAAGTTTACTAGAACAAATGCAGATGATAAATTGGAAATAAACCTGTACATTCCCACAAGCTTAATATCCCATTAAGTAGGAATGGGCTTTACTATGAATCACTCAACTGCAGCATTTTTGCAGCTATTAATTGAGTGTCCTACCAACCCGCACACAGTAGAGATGCAGAATAGACACACACACACACACACACACACACACACACACACACACACACACACACACACACACACACACACACACACACACACACACACACACACACTCACACACACACTCACACACACATACACCGGTGATAGTAAACCAACCTCAGGTATTGTCTGTCATGGAAAGATAAATAGAGCTGAGTCAGTCTTTTGATCACAGCTCCGCTCTAGGCAATCACTCTGTCTTATAGCACACACGATGCAGAGACACCCACCCTAAACTGATCCTTTTACATCCATGAGCTTTTTCACACAGCAACATATGATCACACATGCATTAACTAGACACACATATCCATGATATTTCCATTCATATCGGATAACACCAAGCAGCAGTCATCTGCGACATGAACAGACAGTCGTGCATACATCTACAATAGGCATTCCTGCACAGTCATAGGCTCACTCATGTTATGCATTATCCCTTTACACTACTATATTGTAATGTGTATATATATATATATATATATAAAATGGATCTCCAGTCTGTGTAGGGTGAAGATATTCCACTTACCCTTCCACAGACTCCTCTTAAGAAATGCTCTTTAAGAAAATGTGCAGCAGAAAGGGGGAACAATTTGTGTTATGGTTTAGGGAATAAGAAGGACTTTTTTCTAACATGGAGTGGTGGATTTATAGAATAGTTTTTGCAGGGAGATAATGGGGTCATCAAAAAGAAGTGACACAAGAAAGCCTGCAGCCATCAAAGATATTCTAGGTAGAGGGAGGAGAAAGCTCGTTAGGATGGAGAACCATACCTTTCAGCTGGTATGATTTTAACCCTTAGATTTGGTGTTGCTCCCTCTAGACTTAAAATGTTCCTGAAAGTGAAACCTATTTCTGGGTTCAGACTTTACTGAAAGCATAATATAATCCTATAAAAATATTCACTAGCACTTACTTAAAAAAATAGACTCTACAGTAATAAGCCGACAGATACACTGTAAGCGATCATCTTATTACAGTTAGATCTACAGCCATATGCTTTGCCGTTAAATGGCAGGACTATGACCCCTCAGCAAGAACCAAATGCAAAAAAAAAAAATAGACTCCACAGTAATAAGCCGATGGATACACTGTAAGTGATCGTCTTATTACTGTTAGATGTACAGCCATCTGCTCTGCCGTTAAATGGCAGGACTATGACCCCTCAGCAAGAACCAAATGCAAAAAAAAAAAAAAAAAAAAAAAAAAAAAAAAACATGGACTCCACAGTAATAAGCCGATCGATACACTGTAAGCGATTGGCTTATTACAGTTAGATCTACAGCTAGGGTTGCCAGATTTCTAAAGGGTCATAGAGGGTCACAAAAAAAAGTGAAGACCAAAAAAAAATGGTCTTTCATGCAGCTGGCAGTTCTGCATTAAACAAAAGTAGAATGGACATGAAACGCATTCAAACTTCCAAATACTCACTTCTAGACGGAGGTGCACATTTAGGGATGCTGCTACAAAACTTATAATTAACTTTTAAGGAGCTTTTCTCTCCAGGCCTCCACATAAAATGGGCTTTCACTGCCCAGTAGACTTTCCTGCTAATCCTCTTGGCAAAACAGCTATGCATACAGCTGAGAGAAGATTTCTTCAATTTTTGCAGTGTCTTATCATTAGATCAATGCTTTCAACTTTTACAAATATCACAGAATGTCTGAATTTTTACCTTATGTGTATGTATGTATGCATGTATACCACCCTCTTTTCTCTTTTTATATGCAGTTCATTAAAGCAATTAACCCAATCAACACATTTTAAAATTAATTAAACAATTAATTACAGTTGAAATTTGATTCCTCCATTTAAAAACCATCAATAGACATTTTAAAAGTATATAAACACATATATACATTTTCCTATTCTTGTTAACCAAGCTAAAAAATCCTTTTCATTTAAGGATACACTTTTAAAAAAAAACATTTACTTGTTGAAATGAATTACTTGTAAATGTAAACATTCTCTTAATGCATAACTTAACCTTAAAAGAAACAGAAGGAACGAAGAAAAGGAATTTGTTGATTGGGTTAATTGCTTTAATGAACTGCGTATAAAAAGAGGAAAGAGGGTAAGGTGTGTGCATCTGATGAAGTTTCGTTTTGGAGTGTGAATAAAGGGAACAAAAGCGCTAATAACCTTACCTGCCTGGAGTCTGTTTTTTGGAGGAGAGTTGCCCTGTGTGTTCTTTGTGGACATTTGGTTTGGACTTTTTGTTTATATTGTTTATTCTGGTGTTTATTTGAAAGAAAAGGAAAAGGAAGTCAAGAGTTATTATGGATAAGAGAAATAATTGATGACATCATAAATAAAAATGTAGAAGTGAAGGTTATGATGGGGATATAAGTAACATTCATGATAATGTTCAATGTAAATCATTATGGGGAATTTTGCAGGCATATAATGTAAGCAAAAAATTTTACAAGTAATAAAATCTGTTTATGAAAGGAACTATGTGACACTAAATGTAAATGGCTGGACTGGGGAAGAAATAAAAATAGAATGTGGAATAAAGCAGGGCTGCCCTGCTACTAGTGTAATTTTCTCATTAGTTATGAATGTAATAGTGAAGGAAATTAATAAAATGTCAGAGTGGTGGTGGATACAAAATGATGAAGGAAGTACAATTGCCAGTAATTTATAATTATGTGGATGATATTGTATTAATTGTTAAAAATAAAGTATGGATGGAAAAAGTAAATGAACAATTAAGTATAAATTAAAAAAATGGTTTAAGTATACATAAGGAGAACAGTAAAGGATTTGGTTTTGAAGATATGATAGGAGGTGTTGAGTTCAATGAAAACGTAATATCTGGAAGGAATGAATACAGACATCAACAATGGGATAATGTACTCAAATAAGTAAAGGATAGGACTGTTTTTTTGGAAATCACATAGATTTTCATATAGAAAAAAGCATGCTTGTTGAACACCATGGTAATACGAAAAAATGGTTATGTTGCTAAAATATATATGATTCCCTTTAAGTATGAACATTAATTAATGATAATTATATTCTCTTTTATATGGGGCTCTAGACTGAATCCAGTCAAAAGAGAGATTCTGTACATGAAAGAAAAGCAAGGAGGTTTGTGCTTAATAAGCCCAATAGTACATGCAGCATCTTTAATTTTATATAAGGTATTAAAAGGAATTATGAAGGAAAATAAAAACGTGATAGAAATGATACTGTATATTACAAATACAAAGAACTGTAGGAAGGAATGGAAGTTAAAAAATGAAGTAAAAGTATTGTGAATGAAGAAATGAAAGAGTACCAAAATAAAATTGTGTTATGGAACATAAAAAAGAATATATGTGAGAAAAATAGAAAGGAATGGTACTTAAGAATTACAAAAGCATTTTATTGTACTGATCCATGGAAAGATTTAGAAATAGATGAGAAAAAAGCCATAATGATGAGATATAATAACTATAAAAACAATTTAAAAGTAATGATTTTTTATGGAGATTGTCTATTAAAAAAATGCCAGTTAAGGCAAATATGCCATACATGAAAAAGAAAAATAGAATATGTAATACATGTGGAGTTTGAGACTACTGAGCATGTGCTTTTGAAATGTGAAAGAGTTAATAATTTGTGGAAAGAAATATGTAAAGATAATATAGAGAAAAGTTTGTTAAAGTTTGAACAAATAAATATGGACATAATAGAATTTGGTTATTGTGCTGCACGTAAACAGGAAGAAGTGAAGAAAATGGACAGAGTTATATTTTATACTTCCTGGACTATATGGAATGAGAGACTAAATGAAGTTAAATACAGTGGAAAATAGACTTTGACAAAGATTTTGGAAAAAAAATAATGGTTTCTCTTCCAGGCACCTAGGCAGCCCAGAATAACCAGGAAGAAGATGGATGATGAAGAGAGGCAACAAAATGAGAGGCAAATCCTCTATTAAAGGAAAACTCCAGGCTCAACTACAATTTAACTCAACCACAAGTTGTTTTCTTTCCCTGTAAACTCATCCCAGCCATCAGCAGTTAGCAGAACACAAAAAGAAGTTTGCCAGTTCTACATTTCTGCCTTTCCATAGCATAGGGCAGGGAAGTCCATACCCATCCTTTGGTATCGCAGTCTTTCAGGTAGAGTTGATCTCTAGCTTCCTGACATACCTTTGACACAATCAGATCAGTAGTCCTCTCTCATCCTGATCCTCCCACACTGTGACATCACCATTATGTAGTCTGGCACGCTTATTAGCTACTATAAACTACTGTAAAACTTGTTGTACAACTCTATTCCATCCACTGTTTCCATCCAGAGCAAAAACATCATTGTATCAAGGCATTTTTCCAGCAAGACAGCAAGCAAAGTCCATTGAGCATGCACACAATATCCTATATTTGTTTCAGTAAGTTGTTTAAGTACCTAGACTGCATAAAACTATCTTCTTACAATTCTGTGCAAAAGTATAAAAACGTATTTTTCCTTTTGTTCTCTGCATCTGCATTATCATGTTGCTGCAAACGTATCTTTGGTTATTTACAAGTTTTGTGATCCAGTTCGTTGGTCTCCGACTACCCTGTTGCAGTGTGTGCATGTATGTGTTTGAGAAGTATTTGTGTGTGCATGTGTGCACGTGAATGCGTGCCCGAAAGCAGTATGTATGTATGTCTGTGTGCATGCAGAGCAGGTTGTGTCTGTGAAACCAGTGTGTGTGTGTGTGTGTGTGTGTGTGTGTGTGTGTGTGTGTGTGTTTGTTTTTCTGAATGCAGAACTCCGGATGAATGTGTGTGCCTGAAAAAGAGCTGTGCATGCTTGTGTGTGAGAGAGAGTTACCGATGCATGAGAGAATGAGCTGTGTGTATGTGTGTGTGTGTGTGTGTGTGTGTGTGTGTGTGTGTGTGTGTGTGTGTGTGTGTGTGTGTGTGTGTGTGTGTGTGTGTGTGTGTGTGTACATACGTGTGTGTGTGTGTGTGTGTGTGTGTGTGTGTAAGCAGAATGTTTGCATGTCTGTGAGTATGACAGATGGGGGTGTGTGTCATGTATCTGTCAATCTACCTAGGGTGCCAGCAAGAGGAACATCCTTTTTTTTTTCTTGCCTTTAATGTTAGAGCGGGGGGATGTAGATCTAACTGTAATCACTTACAGTGTATCGATCTTCTTATTACTGTGGAGTCTGTTTTTTTTTTTTTTTTTTTTTTGCCTTTGGTTCTTGCTGAGGGGTCATGGTGCTGCCATTTAATGGTAGAGCAAAGGGCTGTCATTTGATAGATGCAACATAAAACACTTTCTCCATAAGATAAGCATATCAAAACATGTTTTAGAAGGTTCAAAACAAGTCATATGACTTGAGTCATGTGAATGAGGAAGTGGAACAGATCTGCAAAGATATAGAGATGTACTTAGAGTGAAATATTTTATAGAGGTTGTAAATTATGTTTTCGTTTTCACGGAGAGACTGAAAATCCATGGGACTGTCTGCTGCATACATTTCTTAGATTTCCTCTTTGTTCTTATTTTGTCCAGAAGCTTAGCATAATGTGGTGTTTTGTAATTTTGTTGTTGGTTGGCATATTACTTGTCAACAGAATGTCACAGAGTGTAGGGCCACATGTCTATTGGTTAGAAGACGACTGACTCCAATGGCATGCTTTTTGTTTGTTTATTTTTATATATTAATTGTTAGCCATGTAAAGTTCTACCATATGGTGATGCCTCTTTTCACAAATAGTGCAAACAAATGGTCTACTTAAGCTATTGCTTCCCATTACAGCATGCATACATGGACAGAGGAAATCAAACTCTAAACTTCAGAGTTAATATATCCTTAATACTGTGAAGTCTTATATGAGCAGTAAAACTCATTCAGTCCCTGAACCGCATTGACTGTCATGGGGGCTGCTATAAAAAGGAAGAAATACAGAGGCTCTTTCACTGTGAGTTTTACTGGCAGTGTGGGACTTGGGATTGGGCTGCTGATCTCAGGGCAGTCCCGCTCAAATAGGGACATCTGGAAACCCTGGTTGCATCTGTCAGATGGGCAGCAGTAGGCCCACCATGAAAACCGAGGTATGTCTCACTTTTGCTTAATGATGTACGTAAAACACTAAAGTTTGCTTAAGGACCCCATTCTTACAGTTTTCCTTTCATAACTTGTTAACTATAGGATGCTAGCTGCAGTCTATCGGTACCATGACAATGGCTGCTGTTGTAACAGATCAGAATGACAGGCAAAATAGGAATACCTCCCACCCTTTTACTGCAAGAGGTCTGGAGGAGGATTATTAAAGGCTCAGAAACAGGGACAGATTTTTTAAAATATTACTCTTATAAACTTAAAGCAATGCAACAATAACAGTATTAGCATTTGCCTTCATATACTGAAGGACATGGTGTGAAATTCAAATGGCTGGCAGGATTTAATTTTTTAACTATTCAATTATTTGCCACAAAACCACAAATTGCATATGAAACAGTGCTCTCTGTCTCTCTCTCTCTCTCTCTCTCTCTCTCTCTCTATATATATATATATATATATACACACATACACATAAGGTAAAAATTCAGACATTCTGTGATATTTGGAAAGAAAGCATTGATCTAATGATAAGACACTGCAACAATTGAGGAAATGTTTTCTCAGCTGTATGCATAACTGTTTGTTTTGCCGAGTAGATTAGCAGAAAAGTCTGCAGGGCCAGTGAAAGCCCATTTTTGGTGGAGGCCTGGAGACAAAAGCTCCTTAAAAGTTAATTATAAGTTTTGTAGCAGCATCCCTAAATGTGCACCTCCGTCTAGAAGTGAGTATTTGGAAGTTTGAATGCGTTTCATGTCCATTCTACTTTTATTTAATGCAGAACTGCCAGCTGCATGAAAGACCATTTTTTTGGTCTTCACTTTTTTTGTGTCCCTATCTGACCCTTTAGAAATCTGGCATCCCTGGCTGTAGCTCTAACTGTAATAAGCCAATTGCTTACAGTGTGTCGATCAGCTTATTACTGTGGAGTCCATTTTTTTTTTGCATTTGGTTCTTACTGAGGGGTCATAGTCCTGCCATTTAACGGCAGAGCAGATGGCTGTACATCTAACTGTCATAAGACAATCACTTACAGTGTATCGATTGGCTTATTACTGTGGAGTCCATTTTTTAAATTTTTTTTTGCATTTGGTGCTTGCTGAGGGGTCATAGTCCTGCTATTTAATGGCAGAGCAGATGGCTGTAGATCTAACTGTAATAAGACAATCGCTTACAGTGTATCTCATCGGCTTATTACTGTGGAGTCCTTTTTTTAAGTAAGTGCTAGTGAATATTATTATAGGATTATATTATGTTTTCAGTAAAGTCTGAACCCAGAAATACGTTT
>NC_056747.1:1341745456-1341830456 GCF_019279795.1 Protopterus annectens
GTACATGAATTATTATAGTATTACATACCTATATGCGTTTTTTATAAAATGATTGATGTATTAATGGTTTCCTTTAGAAGAAAGATTAGTTTTTCATGTATTTAGTGGAGCACAATATATATTCTGTGTTCTACCTGTAATTTGCATTGTACCTGCTTTTTGCACTGCAAAGTATTCTGCCCTCTTTGAAAATTTCTGTGTTAACCTGTAATGTTCATTGTAAATATCTATGTCTTTATTTCTGTTTTTATCCTCAGAGGTTATCTCCCCAGGCTATAGCATATATTCTACCTGCATTTTGCAATGTGAGGTATTAAGACCTCTTTGATAATTCTGTGTTAACCTGTGATGCTATTGTAAATATAAATATTTTTGTTATTTTCTTGTTTTGCACAGAGCTTATCTCCCCGAGCCTCTACTGAAAATGGACATGTATCCAGCTAGACTAGCCCGGTCAACAAATGTAAAATAAATAAATCAATAAATAAATCATGTGGGTGACTACTATAGTCTTTAGAACACATGTTTAATTGATTGGATGATTTGATTGGATATGCTGTATTATAAAAGCAGGTATTTTATTGTTGTGTGTTTTCATGGTCTGATGAAGTGGATAGTGAAAGCGCTTACCGTTGTGCACAGTAAATGAGTTTTTATTTTATATAGAAAGTGAATACTGGCGTTATTTGCAGTTCTTGGTTGCCTTTGCTTCTTGTTTTTGTTATATTTAAACCAATTGTAAACTACTGTTTGAAACAGAAACTCCCTCTCTTAAAAAAACAATACTACTAAAACCTCATACAAAAAAATTCTATTAATAAGTGTTAAGGTGACAGTAGACAATAATAAATAACAATACATTTCTACAGCCCTCAAAACACTAACTGTTCCCAAATAAGCCTGGCATTATATAACCTCTATTATAGCATATGCAAAAACACTAGAATAAATACCATCTGATGATGTGTCTGTGAAATATGTGATGAGAGACTTAGGGACACAGGTGGACAGTGGTCTCACCTTCGATAACCGCATCACCACAAGAGTCAGGAAATTCTTCTATGTGGCACACCTCATCACTAAGGGCTTTTCATCCAGAAAAAAAGGAGGTCATTGTCCCACTGTACTCATCCCTCATTAGACCCATTATAGAGTATAATTTCCCGTTTGGTATGTACCTCACAAGACATCTGCAACAGCTGGAAAGGCCAAAGAAATACCTCACTAAAAGAATCACAGGCCTAAAGCAGATGCCATATGCTGACCGCCTAAAAAAACTCCAGCAATACTCTGTGGCATATCGTCTACTCAGAGGTGATCTCTGCTTAACATACAAGGCCATATCAAACCCTGAGCTGTTGGACATGCTCCACTTAAAGAAATCCCAATCCCTCAGAGCCAAAAGCTCCAGGGATCTAAACCTTGTCATCACAATGAACAAAACATGGTGGAGGGATAGGTTCCTGGCCCAGAGACTCACCATACTCTGGAATATACTGCCCATATATGTCAAGCAGAGCGCCTCCTTGTCCCTCTTCAAAAGGAACCTTGATGATTGGATGGGAGAAAGGAAATTCACCCCGGGGATCATGTCAGTCACCCTGCTAGACAGAGGTCCAGAGAAGTAAATATTGTGGGAAGAAATATCCAGGGAATTGTTATGGCTACCCTTGCATATGCCCTAGGGCTGATAGCCTAGTATGAACCATGAACCTATGAACCTATGAAACAATGATGCAAGGAAATACAAATAAATAAACCCTATCATCTTTGTAAGCTCTTTAATTTCAAAATACAGCTTATAGAGTAGGTTGCATTTATGTCTGGGAAATTATAAGCATTTAAATTAATTTGCCAATACAGTTCTAATTCCTCTAATTGTAGAGGCATAGGTTCACCCATGATATCAATGGGTACTTGATTTATGACCTTATATTTAAATTTATGTTCCTTATTGGACAAAATATGTTTCACTAAAGCATTTTCAATTTTCCTTTAGTAATTGCATATTGGTGTTTGTAAACACGGTCACGGAGTCTACACTCCGTTTTGTCAATGTAAAATGCAGGGCAACACTGGCACCTGGCTAGATATACAACATTCTTGGAATTGCAATTGAATCTTTGTTTCAATTTATACTGAATATTATTGATGTGGAAAGAATTACCAACGTCAATATAGATGCAGAAATTACATGATTCACACTTAAACATGCCTGTGATTTTAGGGGCACTTCTATGATGTTGTTCAAACATATTTTTCAAATTTTTGACCCTTCTGAATATCACTTTCGGAGTGTCACCCAACTAGCTAAACAACATCGGGTTAGTTCTAAACAATTCCCAATTCTTCTGTAAAACCTTAACTATTAGCTGACTATCACATTGAATGTAATAATGAAGCTCAGGTGAAAATCAACTTCAGCCCTTGCACTATGGTCCTGGGGGCTATCTATGGCCACTTGATTCACTTCATCATAAGCAAGAAGTTGGACTATATCCCCTTGCTTCACACCAAGAAAAGGGCTATACACATTATTTGTCCTCTTGAGTTTGACCTCTTCAATCAAAGAGTCCAATAACTCCTCAGGATAATCACGACTTAGGAACATATTTTTAACAGACAACATTCATCTAAGAAATCATTGTCCTGGCTAACTATTTGTGCTGCCCTCACCAACTGGCCTTTGACAACCGACCATTTCTGATGGTGAGGGTGACAGCTTGAAAAATGCAGAAAGGCATTAGAAAGTGCTCTTTCTGTGAATCTTAGCTACAAAACATTGTTGCATCATATTCTTTGTCAAACAGACATATATGTAAGCAATTTCTTCTGTATCCTTGTTATGCTCCTACCCCATCCTTATAATGCTCCTACCCCATCCTTGCTGTGCTCCTACCCCATCCTTGCTATGCTCCTACTCCATCCTTGTATGCTCCTACCCCATCCTTGCTATGGTCCTTCATTGTTCACTTCTCTAACTAACCCCATCTTTGCTCTTGGATTCTTCCTATTAGTAGCACCCCTTTCCCCCTCCTTCCTTAACCGTGCTACAGCAAACCACATTCCAAATTTCTCTCTAGCTTCATAGCTTTTTCTTCTTCAGCTAAATCTCAGGTAGCATTATGGTATCTCTCTTTTTCATTATAATTTCTTCCTAATCTTTTTTTATTTTTTTACTTCACTGGATCTTCTACTCTTCCTACATTCCAGGATATAAATATAATGATGCCCTGCCTCCCCCCATATCTGTACCTCTTGTGTTAAATTCCCTCCTCACTTCCTGGGCTACATCTAAACAGAGCCTTGGGCCGACCCCAGGTTTATACCTGGTTATATGAGCCTTGACAGCACCATAAGGTACATTGCTAGTTGCTCACATGGATTGCGATAATGCACTATTACCCCTGACTTTGTTTAATGTTTTTATTCTTAGTTGTCTCACCTCTCCAATTATCAAGGTTTTCAACCATCTATAGCCACCTTGCTTTAGCTCAAATGTGTACATAACCCTTGGCTACAACCTTATTTCTTCCCTTTACAGCCTGTCTACTTTTATTTTGTTTACACTTACTTGCCTTATTCAATATGTCCTCTTTCAATATCATGCAGTACAGTGTGGCACTCCTACTGAATTCTCCTTGTATCTTAGCTACTAAAGATTATTTTCATCTTCTTGGCTGCCACTACCTATATATTCACGGATGTGGATTAAGACGTGCATTTACATGGAGTTGGGATCTGTTATATTAAAGAAGGAAACAATCCCCTAGATTTACTAAACTTCTGTGCAGGACTAGCTTAGTCCTTCATGGAAGTGACCATTTAGGAGCAGGACGGCAGTGTGCCATGCATATTAATGAGGTGCGGTGCCTGAGCTCCTAATCTTAGATGGAGCATGTAAGAGAGCAGGGGGCATGTCTGAGAGCAGAGCTCTCAGAATATACACACCCCCACAATGAAGGACAGCAGAAAGGGCTAAGAAATTAGTGAGACCGCTCATAGGTGTCTGCATATCCCCACCAACAGTCCCCCTATGTACAACAGCAAGTATATAGAAATAAAATGAACAACCCCTTTTCTTTTTTAAATCCAATTAAAGCTAACCATAGGTGCACGGGTGTGCCCATTGCTTAGCTATGGTTAATGCAGCTTAAATGGCTGAAGAGGATAACAAGGAATATATATGCAAATGAAGCAGTATAATAATAGTGTAGTGGGCAAAGCATTTGGCTTATGAGCAGGAATTGCCGGTTCGAGTCCCACTACAGCACATTTCATTTTCCATGGCAAAGCATGTTATGACCAATATTTTTGTTGCATAACCCACTAAATAACATATATTTATGAAGTGGAGTACTGCAGTAAATGCACATGTGAGGTGTCAGTGTTATAATGAATAAAGCACTAGTAAGCAGGTTTAAGCACCAATAAGCAGTAGTAAGCATATTTACGCACTAGTAACCGAGTTTAAGGCCGTTTGCTTGAGGGAAAGCAATGCGCACACAGGTTAAGCAATTCTGAAGCTAACTCTCTGTAAGCATATGTAACCGGAGGTTAGCATTGCTAACCCTTGTGCAAACCCACACAAACCCACTTACAAATGCTCAAAAGTGCCTTAATCACTCTGTATCCAATGGCCCTTGTTCTGCCCATCAACAAAATAAACAGCCTTGCAGGTCTTGAACCCAGGACCCTAGTCACAGTAGTTAACCACCAAGCCATCACAGCAGTACAGATGAATGAGGTATCATCAAACAAGTCCTCACTATAGTGAAATCTAACTGAACCTGTGAAAGGAATCAGTATATAGTCATATGTTCCATATCCCACTATATAACAAAAAATATGTGAACTGGAGTACAGCAGCAAGCCCAGAAGTGAGGTATAATTGTAATAGAATGTTGAAGTCCCCAATAAAACACAAGGACCCCATAGAGTGTACGTACACAATAATCATGGATACCAGGCAGATATATAAGATATAATAAATAAGAAATCAATGCAAAAAAGAAAAGAAAATGCAAAGTCTAATGTAAGCAACACTAAGCATTGCACAGGCCAGCATAGGAGGTGTAAGCAATGTGTAGGCAAGCTAACTCATTGTGCCCAGTGGTATACCCCTTTAAACAATGCCAACCTTAGGTAAGCAGGTTTGCCCATAGTTTAGCCCTTTCAAAACTGGCCAATCACTGAAAAGTGTGGGAAATCGGCCCTACTTAAACCCAACAGGCAGGAATACCTCTCATAATAGGTTATAGCTTCCCCTTTCAGGCACCATGTCAGGAAGGGGAGAGGGAGAGTGCTTTTGGGTGCAGCGCTGGTGCATACAGGGTCCAGAGTCATGGGAGGACCCCTTGTCAAAGACCATGACCAGAGACTGCTGCAGGATCAGTACCTGGGTTCCCAATATAAGGTGGAAGCATGGGACCGTCTCACCTGTGACCTCACCAGTGCCACTGACATACCGCAAACTGGTGAGCAGGTCAGACATCACTATGCCGACCTGAAGAAGCATAAAGGGGACCTCTTGGACCAGTGGATCCAAGACGCTAGAACGGCAGGCGCTGTACCAGCTGTGTGTAAGTATCACACTACTATGTGTGTATTAATTGCCAGCTCATGTATATCATGGATAGGTATGGCTAAATATTCCTCGTATGTCTTCCACAGCTGCAAGTGAGTGGGCTGTGAACCAGGAGTCCCATGGAAGTTGCCTGGAGAGGTTGCGATTTGAGGCAGGTCAGTAATACTTTCGCATTTACTGTTATAGGAAATAAATCTAAAAGTATTAGTAAATTAATTGCCTGTATAAAACCTGTATTGTTTAAGGCAAGTACTGCATACACTGGAGAATATGGTAGGAGGAGTCTCATATAGTTTGCATGTAAATAAAAGCATAATAGCCTGACAATAAAGGTCTAACTGCTAGACTGCATGTGTATACTCCGGTATCATATGGTAATGTAGATTTGCAATCATGTAATAGTACTGTTGCATTAAGCACTGTTACCCACAAAAACAAAAGGAAAATCTTATTAAGAAATTAGAAAATTTGTTATATGAATGTCTATTGGATAAATGGATAACCCCCAATTTATACAATTACTTTTCAGTGAAGAACCCCCTCATCCCTGTTATTCAAGGTATCCCTAAAATACATAAGGACCCTGTAAATCCTCCGTTAAGACCTATAGTGTCAGGAAGAAGCTGGATAATGGATGATATATATATATATATATATATATATATATATATATATATATATATATATATATATATATATATATATATATATATATATATATATATATATATATATATATCTATATATATATATATAGAAAAAACATTGAGACCCTTAGTAGATAAGAATAAAACCATCTTGAGGGGTACGAAACAATTTTTGAATGAATTGTATGAGTTTTTTATCAATAGATGACAAGTGTTTGAGTAATGTCAAATTGGTAACAAGGGACGTCCATTCTTTATTTATGTCCATACCTAACAATATGAAAGTAGACATGCTGAGAGAATATCTGACCATGGAAGGTTCTTATGATCAGAGTAAAATAGAATTGATATGTCTCTTAATGGAGCAGATACTCATTAATAATGTAATGCTGTTTGAACATACACTACACTTACAAAAAGAGGGTGAAGCTATGGGCACTTCCAGTGGAAATAGTTACACTAATCTAGTTATGGCTTCATGGAAGAATAAATGAGTAAATAATGAGCAGTGGAGATCCATAATATTTTATAAGTGATTTGTGGATGACGTGTTCCTGTTATGGGACGGGGACCAGGTAGGACTAGAAAGGTTCTTTGAAGAAGCAAACACCAACACCTCTTTTCTGAGCTTTGAAACAAAGGTGTCAGATAAAGAGATCAACTTCTCCGATGTTAAATTAATTAAAACAGAAGAGGAGGAGATTTCTAGTAGACTATACAGAAAGGAATGTCATAGAAATACAATTTTAGATAGTGGAAGTATGCACCTAAGACACATTTTTAAGAATGTAGTTAAGGGGCAGATATTGAGAGTGTCCAAATGAACATAAGGTGGTAGACCTTAAGCAAAGATTCAGAGAGAGAGAGAGAGAGAGGTTGCATAGATCATACATGTAATGTTTTGGTAGGAGAAAGTGTTAAATTAAGGGCCACAGGAGGTAAACCATATTTTGCAGGAAGGGTGGCTGGTGATGTAGAAAAAACGACAAAATAAAAGTATTAGTAGTAGTAAGAGTCCCTGCACAATATCCCAGTAATATGTCCCTTGTAACAGGAATAAACAGCAAACATTGGCCCATTCTAACACATGAAGCCAGGATAAAGGAGATAGTAGGAGAAGATCCTAGTTTCTCTTTTAATAATACAAAATCTTTAAAAAGATACCTATGCTATCCCAGAGATGATAAGGTGGGAAAAGATGGAGAAATTGCTCTAGGAAAAGGAACCATACCATGTAAAAAATTTAACCTATGTAAATTTATAGATATTAACAATACTTTTTCTCATCCTAACACTGGCAGAATATTTACATTCAATGTACAGGCCACGTCATACTAAAAATGTTGTCTACTTAGCTGTATGTGAAATCTGCTCGAGTTTTTATGTAGGAAAAACTAGCAGGGAACTTAGATTTAGAATACGTGAACATCTTTTACATATTAAAAAACAGAATTTTATAAATGCTCTAGCCAAGCATGTTAAAAATACAGAACCAGGACATGCATTCAGGTTCCAAGTAATAGAAAATACAGATGAAAATGAGAGAGGAGGGGATATGACAAATAATATTGAGACCTCAGAGTCACGCTGGATTATTAGGCTTCACATCCACCAGAGATGGAATCAGAGAGGCAGAGGCAAAGAAAAGCCAGGGAGGGGTGTGAGAGTAAAACATAAGTATGTCTGTGTCACACAACTACCAGTACAGGGTATCAAACCCCTAATGACTATGTAGTGTTATCACATGTCTATGCAGTTATTGGATGCACCACACAGGTTACATGGTGAGTGACATCTGCAACAGGGATATGGTAGCTATACAGTAGGTGTAGTACACATGCCTGTCCACATGAACAGGTGCCAGCATCAACACAGCCACACTCTCATAGGGATGCACACACATTGACACACATGGCAGAGTTAGGAATACAACTCATCACTAGTGAGATTGACACAACACATTACTGTGCAGGTATCGCATGCACCACAGGGTTCATACAGAGATTATATGGGAAAAGGGTATGTGGAGGTGTCTGGCATTAGACAGCAGGCTTCAGTATGCCAATGGGGATTGTATTTGGAGTGGATGTGGTCATGCGCATCATACAACACGCACACAGACACAGGGTGCCAGTACTGACATGCATGGGTGCATTGATTCATGGGTGTGTACAGGTCGACTGTGCCAGATGGCTATACAGGGCTAGGTGATGGGTATACCTTGGCATTAGGCCACATGACAATGGTCTGAATTGTGGCTCAGGGGTGTAGTGTCTGGAATTGACCACACAGGTGGGTATTGTATTCACCATCCAGTCACCTGGATGACTATTGCATGTGGCCAATGCTGTGCATTGTTTGCTATGTATGTGTTCCTTAGTCAATGACATGGATGGTGTCTGGGATGTGCACGCCTCCCACATCCATGTATGTGGAACTGTTAAATAAAAAAGGTATTTACAGCTAGGGAGTAAAACACTTTAATATACAAACACAAAATGTAGGTAAGCGCTTTCGATGTTGCCCTCTTCTTTAGACCTTATTAAAAACAGAACATCTACTAAAAGTTTAAATAAAACCAACAGCCAGTAAAAACAGGCATTAGTTAATGAAGCAAACCTTTTTTATCAAAAGAGGTTTTAAAGAGACAGCACTGTTCAAACCTGGTGGAACATAAGCTTTAAAATCAACAATCATTCTTAGCTCAATATACTCTGTCTCATTATATAGATCTCCCTCTCTTAAACTTTCATTAATCTTTTGCAGAACCAAACACTTAAAATTAATGTTCACTCCACATTCAAATATGTTTGGCTAGTGCATTACTCAATTTGTTATTACGTATATCGTTCAAGTGCTCTAGCACTCTCTCCTTCAACATACGATTAGTCTTACCTATGTAAAAACATAGGTTGCACTTATCCATGTACACTATGTTTTTGGTATAACACTCTGCATAAAAAGAAAACTCTATAGGCTTTAAGTACACAGGATGCATAACCATACAAGTGGACCAGATGTTACAACAAGCTTTACAAGTCCTGCAGGTATATGTACCCTTATGTTGTGAGGTGAACTGCTCATAAGACCTATTATGTTTATAACACAAGCGTTGCTTCAAATCTTTACTATTCTTAAAGCTGAATTTGGGAACAGGTTCTATTACCTTACTTATTTCAGGATCTGTTAGTAAAATAGGCCAGTTCCTTTTCACAATTGCACAAATCTTATTGACATCACCAGAAAAAGTCAAACACATCCTATTCACTGCTTCCGTGCCTATAACCTTACTATCCTCTGAAGTTATAGGAGACATATCAGAAAAGAAAGGTTTTGTTTTATTCCAGTCTAACATATTCACTTATTTTATTACTCTATCCATTTCATCAATTTTTATAACCCCTATTCTTAAGATCTGTGCATAATATATCAAGTGCCTCTTCTAAACATTCTGAATCCGTATGCAATCTCATACATCTAAGTACCTGGTTCTTTACCACATTTTTAGTAATGTGCCTAGGATGCATGCTTGAGCGATGCAGAATATTATTCTTTCTGCATGTTTTTCTATATAACCTAGTTACACGTAGAACTGTACCTGGGGTGTCTGTGCCATGTTGTGTACACAGATTGTTATCCTCAGATGTGCTAGTCCTGGCCTTATGTGGTGGGAACTGTTCATGGATGTCACGTTGACCCAGAACCTAAATTGATAGCATGATACTGGTATTCCCTGGTGTCAGTGGCATCTGTCCATACAGGGCATGTTTTCAGGCATGGTATGTCCTTTGTGGGTCGCATTTGATGGCACCACAGGTGTTGCAGGTGTCCAGTGGGGAACATGGGGAAGGTGAACTGACAGCATGTACATGTCTATTGGACTGATGGCCAGGGTGCCATGGCCATGGTAGCCCACTGCAATCACACCATGGTTACTATCAGTGGGCAATATGCAGGGTACTACCAACATAGCGGCTTTTGCCTAGGTAAGTGTGTGTATGCATGAGACATGGGTTGAGTGTGTTCTCTGGGTAATACAAGGGTTGCTCACTTTGTTCACCTGACCTTGATGTTATATGTAGGGGTATGGAGTTGCACCACAGCCTCTCTGCTATTTCACATCTGTTATCCCTGTACAGTAGACATTGTGATATATACTAGAGCCACCATATAAGAAATTTGCAAAACTCACTTCCCATTGAGTCCAGTTGTTACACACTCACAGCCACCTCCACATCGGATACGAATTACAAACACAGACACTCACACATACACACACACCTGTCATGTCTGGGATTAGAACTCCTACCTAACTGTTTATTACACTGCAGCACTATGCAGTTACAGGGCACACCATGAAGATTACTGAAGTACTCCTTCCCCAAAGGTGTATTTCACAGTGAATGACAACAGCAGGATTGCCAAAGTAGGGCATTTGAAGTGTAATGAGTGTGACTAGCCTAAAATGCACTGCTCCCTACACAAACACAGACATAGAAACACCCACAAAACATCCACAACTGCCATGTGTGGGGATAAAATCCCTACCAGAGCTCTATGTCACACTACAGCATGAAACAGTTACAGGATGCACCATGGGAAGACCAGGAGTATTTCTTCTCCAAAGGTGTATTTATTTCACAGTGAATGACATCAGCAGGATTGCCAAAGCAGGGCATTTGAAGTGTAGTGAGTGTGACTTGCCTAAAATGCATTGCTCCCTGCAGATACATAGAAACACACACAAAACATCCACAACTGTCATGAGTTCTATATCACACTACAGCATGAAGCAGCTACAGGATGCACCATGGAGATTACAAGAGTACGTCTTCCCCAAAGGTGTATTTCACAGTGAATGACATTAGCAGGATTGCCAAAGTAGGGCATTTGAAGTGTAGTGAGTGTGACTAATGTAAAATGCATTGCTCTCTACACAGACAGAAACACACACACACACACACACACACACACACACACACACACACACACACACACAGTTGCCAAGTCTGAGTTTAGAACACCTACCTAGCTATTTTATCACACTACAGCATTACACAGTTCACACCACAGAGATTAGTGAGCTACAACTTTCCCAGAGGTGTATTTCAAGGAGGATAAACATCAGCAGCCTTGCCAAAGTAGGGCCTTTGAATTGTAGGGAGTGTGACTAGCCTAAGAAGGCATTGCTCTCTACAGAGACTGAGACATACAAACACACACACAGTTGCCAAGTCTGGGTTTAGAACTCCTACCTAACTATTTTATCACACAACAGCACGCAGTTATAGGATGCGCCACGGAGATTACTGGGCAACATATCTCCCAAAGGTGTATTTCAAGGTGGATGACATCAGCCATCTTGCCAAAGTAGGACCTTTAAAGTGTAGGGAGTGTGACTAGCCTAAAAAGCATTGCACTCTACACAGACAGTGACACATACACACAGCTGCCATGCCTAGGATTAAAGCTCCTATCTAACTAGTTTATCACACTACAGCAGTACACAGTTATAGGATGCTCCATGGAGATTACTGGGCTACAACTTTCCCAAAGGTCTATTTCAAAGTGGAGGCTTGTCATAGTAGGGCTATGGGGAGGGCAGTATGTGTGCATGGGCCATAACCCATTCCGCTAGAGGTTGACACATCACATGCGGGTACATGCAGGGTTATATTCCACAGGTACACGTATACAGCTGTTGGATGAATACATCCTTGTACAGTCATGTTGCACAGCTAGCACTTGTACCATATAGTCCGTAATGTTGACAGATAGCAGTGGCTAGTATCTACAGTTAGTGACATCTGAACATCATTGTGGTTGTGGCCCTTTGGCTCTGCGCTGGGTAGGATAGGCCTCATAATGGATGGCTCCTTGTCACAGTCAATCTCTTCCACACATCTATGTATGTCTACGTTTGGCTTATTATAGTGTGTTGTCCTTGCATATATGCCTGTATTCTTATCCACTGTGTATGCAAAGCATGAGTGGTGCATACTGAGGAGTGTATGCACTAACTGCAACTGCCAGATATGTCTGGTCCACTGTTGTTTGCAGACATGGGCTTCATTTGTTCAAGTGTGTGAGCATGCCCAGTATGACCTTTCAGTATGTTGTTGACTGACATTGCCTTCATTTCTCTAAGTTTGTGAGCATGCCCAGTATGCCCTTCTGTATTGAATGTGTGGATCAATTCCAGGTAATTTGTACTGCAGTGCAGACCTTTGTGTTATAAACCTACGGGTAGCAAACTGTTTCTGCAGGGTATCCATCGATCAATTGGCAATATGGGGACAAACTGTGCAGGGGATAGTGTGTAGTGTAGGTGATTGCGTCTGTGCTGCTTCAGCTGCATGGTACTCCTGTTAGCAGAGATATTCAGACATGTGTACTGTTATACACAGTGATGTTTTCTGTCCTCATGTACTGTCAGGTGGACATTCTTGCTCACTGTGATGATTTGGGGGACAAGGGTGACTGCAGCTGTGTCTGGTATTGTGGGCAGACAACTACATATTCATGGTAAGTTATGCCATTCTGGAGGAGGAGCTGCAGACACTTCCTGCGGGGTCTGTGCATCCGGTTCAGCACCTTGGTACAGTGCTGGCAGAGGATCCCATACTTGTACACCTATTGACATGACAGTATGGGGTTATCTTGCTGTGGCAATGCCTCTAAGCTGTACAGATTCACACAGGTTACCCAGAGGCAGGGGCCATGGGTCATGACATTTACCCTATTGTGGTGTATGGGTAGGTGTGTAGCCACCCATTTATGTGTTTGCAGCCAGGGATAGTGTGTGCACACAGCTTGGTGTCAGACTCTGCACATTCCGTGCTGCCCATGCTTCCACCCCCGCTGTTATTCTAACATCTTCCATACATTATGCATACATTCTCTGATATGTTCCCTAGGGGTATCACCCCATCACAGGTGTGTATTAGTGTTGGTCCACAGTTCATGCAGTGGGACATTGTGGACATGTTACTGTGGTTTCTCCACATGGCCTTGCATATGGATCATGTGGAGAGTGTTATGTTGTTATTTGGGTGTCCATGACATAACATGCATTGGCAGTACGTGTGAGACACAGGCCTTTGGCAGAAGCCTGTGGGGCATTAGGTGTTGCTGCAGGCCAGATGTGGCAGCCCATTGCATTCTGTCAGGTCTACAGTCCCAGACCACCATAGAGTACATTCCTCTGGGGTGACAAGGTAGGTGTAATAGGTGTTCATGCAAATACCTTCTATCAGTCTTGATCAGGTGGTGTGGATGCTGGCAGGGTGCTACCTACAGCTAGGGACACATCTGCATGGGACACCAGCACTGCATGTTGCAGTCTTCTGCTATTGCCATATACAGGTGGGGTCTTACCGTACCCATTCCCCACAGCAGGCATATGTCCAGAGAGGTGCCTGTGGGTGGTGTTTACATGAGCTGGGTGCATGTGTCCTATGAACACTACTTGCATCTGACACACAGATATGCATGGGGCATTCCAGTTATGCTGGCATGTGCAGGTGAATCAGCTGATTTCCAATACATCAGTCCTACCTCCTTTGTGATCTGCAGTTGTTCAGGCAGACATCACCGGTATCCCCTACGACAGGTCCAGTTACTGTGATGCATACCTGTATGTACAACTCCAAGGGTGTCTCCCTTTCACAGTGACACAATATATACTGTATGTCTGGGTTACTTTCCCCTGTGTACGGCTTGTATATCTAGTCCAACAGCCATGCCATGTCAGTCTTTCAGATGGCGACACATATTACCACCATACATTTACAATGTCTTACTGCTAGCATGTGTTATACTGGTGGGAATTGTCTTTGGTACTGCAGTTGTAAGGACTTGTCCCTGTCATCAGCAGTAGTGGGCAATGACCACCAGGTCTTACCTCAACATGCATACATACTGACCACTCTCACACATTATGAAACATACACCATCCTAACACACACAGACCTGCATATTGTGCGAATGCTACAACCTATCCTGCTGCCTTGGCCACCTCTGGGCATCTGTGCTCAACTCGTATTATACCTACTCATACATGTTACTACATTTCTACACAGGATTGAGGGGAACACCTGAGTGCCACTACATTTTTACATTGGATTGGGGGAAGGGGCAGACCTGTCTGTTTCCACATGTCTACATAGAAGTGAGGGGCACACTTGACTGTTACTATATTTCTACATAGGATTGTAGGGGGACACACCTAACTGTTTCAACATTTCTACACTGGATTGGGGGGGCACACCTGACTGTTACTACATTTCTCCGCTGGATTGAGGGTAGGGGCACACCTGACTGTTTTTACATTTCTACACAGGATTAGGGGGGGGACACACCTGACTGTTTCTACATTTCTACACATGATGGGGGGCACACCTTACTGTTTCTATATGTCTACATAGGATGGGAGGGCACACCTGGCACTTGCACACATTTGCTTTGACTGTTCTAGTATGTCAGGTACTCCATTTCATTCGGTATTCTAACCTATCATATTGACTAGAGGCATATCAGTGTACTACAGGTATTTTTTGCCCTACATATTAGTGTCTGACTTCCTACACTTCAGGACTAACATCCCACTGTCTGACCTGCTGTAATCTGTCTGTGTAGGCTTTGGGGGAGGTTACCCATAGGCATCATTCAGAGGCCATAGCCCAGGCTCTGTTGTGTTTGTCTACACCTGTCCTGCTGGCTGAAACTGTTGTTAGGTATGTAAACCTCCCTAACTGGCATGTGTGAGTCATATGGACACACATGTCGCCCAGCACATTTCCTGCAGTGGGTTTTGTCACCTTGTGTAGTACTGGCTACTATGGTGACTCCAGTATGTGTTACAGATGTCATGGTACCATTATGGGTGTCTACTATCTGCTGCCATACCATTCAGCCACCCAATTCCCTTGCTCACATCCATACCATAGCTACAGGTAACGACACATTCTACTCCATTTGGCAATCGGTAGGTTGATTGACTTACCTTGTGGGTATGCCAGGATCGAGGATGGTGCTGGAGGGCTGCCTCTGTTGGATGCACATAGTACACTCCCTATACATGGTTGAGCACAAGTAGTGTCATGTTTGGCATCCCTTTTACTGTATGTGCAAGTCAGAGAGAGGTGTCATTCCCTGGGTCCCTACTGTGTCAGTGTATGTGCTATGTGTTGCCTCTTTGCCAAGACCAGGGCATACTGGGCATGCCTCCATCTGCCTACTGAGGCAGGCTCAGGTTGTTCCTCCTCTGAGTCATGCTATGCCTGTGCAGGCCTTGGTATTGGTGGGGGACTGTGTGGCCTTGACCCATGCTGTTCCTGCTGCAGCTGTTTCTGCAGGATCATATTGTGTAGCATGGCATATACCATAACAATGTGAGTACATGTAGCTGGTGAGTACTGCAAGGCTCCACCGGATGTGTCCAGGCACCAGAACCATGACTTGAGCATCCCAAACACATGCTCTATTATAAGTCTGGTCTGTGTGTCTGCCTCATCATGGCATTCTTGTTCAGGTGTGTGTGCATTTCTGATGGGTGTCATCAGCCACGGCTCCAGTGTGTAACCAGCATCCTCCACTAGGTGACCCTAGGGGATATTCCCATTGGCAAATCTCTGGTACAGCTGTGTCGGTTGCCAGATGTGGGAATCGTGATAACTTCCAGGCAGCCAGCACACACATTCATTATAATGGCCTGGGCATCATACACGACCTGGCAGTTGATGGAGGGGAGGGCCTTGAGGTTGATGTAGGCCCTACCCTGATCTCCGTGTGGTGCTTTGATGCATATGTGCGTGCAGTCTGTAGCATCCACTACCTCAGGGTATTCCACTATTTGGTGGAATAGATGCATATTGCTGGCCATGGGTGTTGAGGAAATATACATGCCCACTGGCATGTGCTGACATGGCATCCAGGAATTGGTGGAATACTCTGGATGCCAATGCCTGTGAGATCCTCGTGATATCCCCAGTTGAGCTTTGGGAGGTACCTGTGGCTAGTATTCCTAGGTCTACACATACCTTGGTATCCACTGGAATGGGTTCCCCTTAGTCAGTTTGGTGTGTCAGGTGTGGCCAGCCCAGCTCAAAAATTTGGTGTAGGAGGTCTCTGTCCACCCTATAGTGCTCCAGTATCTTGAGCTCACATAGCCCCTGGTAGGTTACCTTGGGTCTGTACTCTCTTCTCCATCTCCTCAATGTGGGTTGGTTGACAACATTCACATCCTCACCACCCTCAGCCTCTTCCACAAGTTGTTGTAAGATAGCTACTGCAGCCCCTATCATTTTGTTGTTCTGATTGTTAAATGTTCCCCATTGTATACACCAGTGGTGTCGAGTGTGGGAAAAACCAGAGGGGAAGGTGTTTGCATAGTTTATAGTAGTGTTCTGGGTTGGGCTGGTCTGCTGCCTGTGTAATTGGCTGCTTTTGATACATTTCACCTGCCAGCTATGCTAGTTCTCCTTTATTAGCTTCCTACTGCTGTTTTCTCTTCCCATTGCCTTCCTGTTTAAGCCCGGGGGCACACAGTGCAAATAGAGTGCTCAAATGTGCACATTGCTGCTATTTCCTGGTTTACCTTTTTTACTTTAAAACCTGGTGCGCGACGTACACACCCGCTTAGGCAATGTAAAGAGTGCTAGGCAGACTGAGACACACCCCCTTGTCTAGCTGTGCTAAGCTAGGAGCAAATCTGAGCCACAGAGCTCCAATCTGCTTACAGTATGGCTGACACACACCCCTATGATGTCAGCTAACTCCTAAGCTTGCACCAAGTTATTCCTGCATTTACACTGTTGGATGCTGGCTCACATGCTGGGGAAATCTGGGATTCACTATCATTGCCCTCATTTACATAGGATTGCCTGCTAATGCCTAGTTACATGTCTCACACTGAGCCTCTCCGCTTAGCAACCACTACTCACTGGCCACAGTCTTAGGTATCGGAAAGTTAAAATTCAAGAATCAAATAGTATAACTTCTAACTGAAGAACAAAGCCATACCCTCTAAAAATGCCAAATATAGGTGCTGCAATTCAAAAAATCATTAAGGCACATTTCAGTAACCAACTGGGTGAGAACATATTTTCTGATTTAAGATGGAAAGATTGCACAACAACATTTAGAAGGTTAGTAAGGTATCATAACACAATAAAAAACAAAAGGGAAAATTGCTGTTCTAGAAAATAAAATAATCTGGCCAGATAAATAATGTCATTATTTTATTCCCTTTTTACTCCTTTCTTTGGATCCTACAGCTGACCATCATGTCCAAGGTCAGTGTGGAGACTGAGGACATTGGAGCAGTGTCACACTGCTGTATAAAATTTTGTCTGCCATTTTCTGACCCTATGTGAGGGTGGGATTTACAGTGGGTGTCAGCAGTGAACCAGCACTCACTTCTGAAAGGGACACATATCTCACCCTCAGGCAGCTTCTTGTTTTGGTTTCCTGCTATCGAAGAAGGAAATTAAGCCATGAAAGTGTGTCATGAGTGCTCCCCTTTCCATTCCTCAGGACGGGAACACACATCCTTCTTTACTTGCACATCTGAGCAGTTAATTAAGCCTAGATTACCTGTGCCAGTGGCAGAACTTTAGCCCTGTGTGCCACAGTACTGGTAGATGAGAATTTCTTAAGAAGTGTGATGATAAATTTGAAGAATTAGTAACACCTTAAAATCATCTTTAGCCTCTATATTTAATCAATCTCTTATTGAGCAAATAGTTTCAGCCAGATATAACAAACGATCAAGCATTCCTTCTCTACTTTTGGCTAGTTTAATAAAAGTAAAGCCATACAGTCAATAATACTTCCTCCATAAAATAAAGAGATGATCCAGTTAGTAAGATGCAAGGAATTATTTATGCCTTTCACTAAACAAATAATTCAGTTTATGAATCAGAAAATGTCCACAAAAAGTCATTGGGATTTTCTAGTAAATATTATTTTCACTTAAACACCTGTTAGCATTATTATAGTATGGAAAATGAACTTTACTCTGCAGGATGTTTTAGATACTGTGTCATCATTTCACTCTACTAAGACTCTTGCCCATAAGGCTTCAATGCATCATTTTTATAAATAATTAAAAGTAATCTATTCCCAATCTAACTGCAACTATTTAAACATATAAAATAGTGTTAAATATCAGGTAAGTATATGAATCAGTTAAGAACCATTTTATTTGTAAACCAACCTCAGATCATCCTTTCATTAAGAATTATCTTCCAATATCCTTAATAAATCTTAATTTAAAATCATTCATTGATTCTAACCAGATTTTTTATTATTTTATTGAAATATTTTTTATTGTAATCATAAATATGAATAGATTGATGATACTATTTGTGTTAGATGTCAGCTGAGCATTAGATTATGTACGTATGCCTTTCAGTGTGCAGCATGTTATACTTTTGCATTTCTTGGAAACTATTTTAAAATCATAAAAGTCTTATACGACTTTGCTTAAACATGCCTTGCAATAATTAGGAACCTCTCCACTTAAATTAGAATTTTAACTGGAACTAGATAAGAGTATGTTCATTACCTTATCTGTTTATCTTTTCCTTGGAACTTTTGTAGATTATATCTTCATGAACATAGAGAATTGATAAAGACAATTTTTAAAGTTGTTGGATATGCTTGCAAAGCAGCTAATTCTAAACTTACAGCGGGTAAATAAGCAGCACAGTCAATACGAGTGATGGTTGCAACATCTTCAATCTCTCATCAAAAATTAACATTTCACTTAAAAAACTAAAATATGTTGGGGTCAAATATAATCCTGACCTAACTTTATTTACTCGTACCAATATAGGTCAGATAAATAGCAGAATAAAATACGGCCTCAGGGTTGTTTTAAATTTAAATGTAGTCGTCTTGCAGAAGCATTATCAACAAAAGTGAACATCTTTCCAAAAATCTTCTATTTCCTTAATAACATAATGTATTGCATGCAGAAGGAAATATTTAGTTTAATAAATAAGATGTAAGGAAAATATTATGCCAGTTTAAATAAGATAATCTACAAAACTCCAAATATCAGTATATTTTAATACCAATAAGAATCAGGTTACTGTTATTAACATGATACCTTTCTGTCTCATGCTGTTCAATACCTTTATAAATCTCTCTGGTATTTGAGCGTAGTTGAGAAGCATATCTCTTTGAAATCTATTTTTTTTTTCTACATACAACTTCAACAGATTTATCTGCACTTTCCACTCATCTTAAATGTTTCATTCTGGATCTCCATCTTATTTTGAAAAAAATGTGAGATATTCAGTGAGTTGTTATAATGGCAACCATTATTAGATAATTTGAACATTATTACAGCTCTCTGATTTTTGTGCTAGGAAAGCTCCATCTGTATCGCTTAACTGATAATCAAAGTAGCATATCAAAGAGCATTATGTTAACTAAATAGGGGTCTTCAGTCCTCTAGTTATCTCTTATGCAACTTAATTAGTGTTACTACACTAAAGCTCTTCTCTTCTCTTTAAGTATAACAGGCAAAATCTGATTTTGTCTCACCATGAATAGACTATTCCTGGAAAGACATTTTGTCTGTTTTTTGTGAAACACAACAACCTAAAAACTACAATGATGCACACATTTCTGACTATAGACTTTTAAAAGATAAAAATATCTTTTTAAATGGAGGCAATCTCTGGAAGAATGCAAAAAATACTTCCATATCCCAAATTCATACAGGAACAATTTATGTCAGCCCATAATGCATTCCTGTCCCCATAAATAAGGTTATGTGTAAAATACCTAACCCATTATGTTCCATATATAAAGATAATTCAGTGGGTATTTTTTGTATTTTTGTAATGTAACTATAAGCTATAAAGGGTATTTGGACATTTTTCATTAATTCTATAAAAATTCACAAATAATGTTTGAGATTTGTGCAGCTGTCTTCTAGACAACTCTGAATAGTAATATGGTCAGCTATGTTTTGTAGGAGCTTGGGTTAATTCATTTGAAGTAAAACCTTTGTTAAAGCCAAAAGTGCCATCCTTAGCCCTATGTAAGACCTGCATCAAATCTGCATTGAAAACATAGAGACTTAAGTCAAAAATCATGATCATTTTAAAAAAGTATTCTGAATATTACATCTGTTTCAGAATTAACATCTCTGTCTGCTGCAAGAGAGATACCCAACAAACCATTTTGCACTCTTTACTAATTATGTCTTTGAATCATGCCCAATGAAGAAAAAAAACAGCATTTACCACATCATATAGATGCTTCCATTAGAGATTCCTGTTTTTTTATCTCTATGAAGCAGCTGTAATAGTGAAAAGGCTGATGGATAGTACTCTGATGAGTGAAGTTCTTAGATATTCATGAAATACTGGATGATGTAACCATGTTTTCTAAACTATGGGAAAGCCACCTCCCTAAAGTTTAAGATAGTTTGCATTCCCTGCATCAGCCTGTATTGACTGCTAGCTCAGCTAAATGCAAGGTAGACGTTGTAGATGCCTGCTATTTGTGATATGCTATAGTCTGAAGGACAGTGAAACCACAGGGTGAGAAAACTGAAGCAGTACAAAACTGGTCTGTCCCAACCACTAAGACACTAGTTAAGGCTTTAAGGTCTGGTTAGATATTCTGTAACAAAACATAGAAAGAAACAGCACCTTGGGAGCGTTGCCGTGAGTATTTATTCAAAAAAACAGACCGGTTTTAGCTTGTAGCTTTCATCAGTGGTACATAACATAAAGCAGTGATACAACTGCAATATATACTCAATGCCATTAAAGACCAATGACATCATTTCCTGTCCAAGAAAGAACTGGTGTAATACTAGGTAATGAAAACAAAAAAGCAACACAAAACACAATAAATTCCATACAGATTTACAGAGTATCCTTTAGGGGTAGGAGGCACAGGGGGGCACGCAAACACAGGGGTAAAAACCATAGAGGATCTTTCCCAATCAATAGTGAAATAAATGTAGAATGTTCAAATGTGCATAATATTAAGAAGTATGTTTTATCATCTGAAGAGGAATCATTGCTGAATAAAGGTCTTGGTTTTATCCCAGGTTTTTTTGTGGATGAAAGCATTTTTGTCTCTGATATGCTATCTTTTTACAAAAAGGCTAATCTGAAATTCTTTTTTGGCCAACATGACCATTCTCAGAGATCTACTGATTTTAGATTCTACAAATCTTATTTCAGTCCACCCTTGGACAAACATGTTGCCATTTTCCAACAAGCAGTTATCAAAGATTCATAGGTTCATAGTTTAGTATTAAGCTAACTGCTCTTACGAGCCATTTTAAGGCTAGCCAATTATCCCTTGTGAGACTCAAATCCTGCACCATGTGTTTGTAAGGCAAACACCTTAATCATTAAGTCACCCTCCCAATGTAAGATTTGCATTACCATTTAAGTTCCTCACAGACTATTAGACATAATCTAACAATGACAGAACAAAAAGCTCTTACAGATCTTAGGGCCAATACTGATATTTCCATCCTACCAGCAGAGAAGGGTGGGGTGGTGGTGGTCATGGACTCCAGTTATTACTGGGCTAAGGTAACTAGACAATTGTCTAACCCTCAGCATTATATGAACATGCCCACTGACCTCACTCTTAATTTTAAAAAAGAGATTGACAATTTCTTGCAGGAAGCAGTAGATCAGGGAATTATCAGTGATAAAACTAGACAACAGCTAATGGTAAAAGATCCAGGCAAACAATATGTTTATCTATTGCCTAAGATTCACAAATCTTTGAGTCCGCCACTAGACAGGCCTATTGTTTCGGGCATAGGCTCCCTCACGGAGCCATTGTCAGCATTTTTGACAGAATATTTGCAACCGCTATTGTCACATGCTAGAGCTAGGTTAAAGGACACAGCAGAATTTCTACAAATCGTATCGGAGTCTGAATTGGAACCTCATTGGTTGATGTGTACCCTGGATGTTAAATCAATTTATACCAGCATTCCACACTGGGCTGGATTAATAGCATTAGAATTTTGGCTAAATAAGACCAATATCTATAGTCCAGGTGTTAATACATTGCTTATTTGCATGGTCAAGCAAGTCCTTATCAAAAACATCTTCTATTTTCAACACGAGTTTTACTGGCAAATATAAGGCAAAGCAATGGGGGCATCTTTTGCCCCAATATATGCTGATTTATATATGGGATATGTTGAGGAACACATTATATATAATGAGCTACATAACCTGTATTTGCCAGAGATAGACATATGGAGATGTTTTTTGGATGACTGTTGGCTTGTATGGAAAGGAGGCAGTGATTATTTGGAGGAATTCATTGAATACCTCAATGGAAACAAATGGGGGGCTGAGTTTACAGTCAGTTTTCATAAAAGTGAGATTCACTTTTTGGATGTCAATTTACAGCATCAACCAGATAACACATTACGTACTACAGTTTATGGAAAATATCCACAATATAACAGCCTGCTACATGCCTCCAGTCTCCATCCCAAACTCACCATTAATAATATTCCGGAATATCAGTTTTTGCATTTGAAGAGAATCTGTTCTTCACAGCAGGACTTGATACAATCTCTTCAGGATTTTGCCAACAGATTTCTAGCTAGAGGATATGGTACACAGAATGTGAACTCGGCCATGCAATGGGCCAATAACCAATCCAGGGGTACCTTATTACAACCAACAACCAATCCAGGGGTACCTTATTAGAATACAAACATACACCCAGGAAGGAGAATAAGGATACCTTGAGAATGGTCACTACATTTGGCAGAAATACAGCCTTTCTTACTGATGTTATTGACAAACATTGGAATATTTTGAAGGCCAATGAACAATTGGGTGACCTTTTGGGGGACAAACGCTCATTTTCTATCAGGCGGGGCAAAACCGTAGGGTCCCATTTCTCTCATTACAAAACAATTATGCATCAGGATGCCATTTATCATCAAACTACACTAACAGGGGAGAGACGGGTTGGTTCTTATCCTTGTGGACACTGCACCTTCTGTAAATATATCTTCAAAACCAAAACCTTCACCAGTAAAAATACTGGGCAGCTGTACAACATTAATTGCGGAATGGATTGGGTCATATATTTGGCCACTTGCACCTGTCAAGCCTTTTATGTGGGCCAAACTTCCAGGCAATTTAGATTTTGAATGTTTGAACATTTAGGGGATATTAGGAATGCAAGAGCCACCAATGCTCTTTACAGACATTAACTGATTCATCACACGGCAACATTTATTTTTACAGTCATTGATAAAATATCAGGCAACAGATCTTTTAAAACAGGGTGGCACAGTATATTAAACATGAAGGAAAGGAAATGGATTGTCTATTCCCACCTGGATTAAATGATAAACTGTAGTGTTTTCTTTCTCTTCATGGGTTTTGATACTATTTATGAACTATCCAGAATTCTTGGGTTGGTCCCAAGAGTAAAACAGATGAAAAAAAAACAAGAATAAAACAGTAAATCTGTATGGAATTTATTGTGTTTTGTGTTGCTTTTTTGTTTTCATTACCTAGTATTACACCATTTTTTTCTTGGACAGGAAATGATGTCATTGGTCTTTAATGACATTGAGTATATATTGCAGTTGTATCACTGCTTTATGTTATGTACTACTGATGAAAGCTACAAGCTAAAACCGGTCTGTTTTTTTGAATAAATCTTCATGCTCCCAAGGTGGTGGTTCTTTTTGTGTTTTGTTACAGTTTGTCTGGCCTGTGCATCTACTATACTTGCTAGCCTGCTTCTTTGTTACTACTGGTTAGATATTAACATAAATGTATTCCTGATGTTACTATCATTGTTTGTTCCCTGAAAGATCTCGCTATCAGTAAAGCTCCAGTGAAGGTTATATGGACAGTTTAAGAAGAGCTATCGTTTAGACAACTAAAAGAAATGTTGTATTCAGAGCCAATGCTACTAATTCCAGACTTTTCCAAACAAATCTTAGTGCACATAGTTGCTACTGAGGTAGACACAGGTAGAGTCTTGTCTCAGACTACAGATGGGGATGAACACAAATAACTCTGCCACAAGAGCTGAAAATATTGAAGTGATATGAAAGTCTCACTCATACATAAAAAACACATACTGTGAGCATCACAATAATACACCATATCATATAAACCAAACCCTGACACATAATGTCATATGCTCAGGCAGAAAAGAAATCCTTACATAACCCTCCTAGACCTGTAAGGATTAAGTCTCAACAAAAATCAAAATCAAACATTGAATTTCCTAATATCTTACCTTTAACAAAGAATCACCATGAGACAATGGCTTCAATTCCAGCACCCCAGACCACTCCAAAAACAGAAATGTTTCAATGATCGGTGACTCCATAGTGAGACACACAGATTCTCCTCACAGTGAAAAAAGAAGTGGCACTGAGTTGTCTTTCAGGTACCTGGACCTCAGATGTCTCAAGAACCCTTAGGATCTTTGCACTAGACAAACAGAACTAGCACATGGTAGTTGTGTATGTGGGGATAAATGAGTTGGGCAAAAATCCTGGGGGGGGGGATTCCAAGAGACATGTCTGAGATATATATGCATGTCATCAATGCAGGAAAGACCCCGTTACTGAGTAAAATCCTCTGTTCACCACAAATAATGCGTAGATACAAAGAAAAGATGTTAAGCTTCAACAATTTGATAAATAATTGGTGTCATTCTAGAGGGATCCAGTATGTGTTAACATGGAACAAGATCCTTAACAGTCCTACTTGCTTTGCAAGGTTTGATCTGGACATCTTCTTTAAATGTGTTTGGAGACTGGCTAAAGCCCATACTGTCTCCTTAGTGCCTTTTTAGGCAAAGTTTAGTTAATGAACATCCCAACATAGCGAAACATATCAGTTTCAAAATGAGATCAAATTAAATTGGTTCTACTCACCACTCAAAGTTTAAATGACACGTTAGCTAACTTTGAGGCACTCATGGATTTGGAAGGGATCCATGTAAATGTAATCACTGACAAGAACAAAATGCAATTATGAAACAATGTTTTACCCAACCAAAGGTCATATTGTGAGCTTTTTTGTTAGCTTCAGTAAGACTGGACCTTGTTAGTAGAATTCAAGGGTCATTTGTGTGTGCTAGTTATAACAACAACCATTAATGCTGAAAATTAAAATGTCTCATTTTCAAACATGTTGCTTGGCTATCACAGCACTTTAACTGACATGCAGCACATTTTTATGGAACAAACAGACTAAAGGAAATACTAATGTCCCACTGTCAGGTGCCAATTTTGCCAATTAATATGTACAACAGGAAACTGGAAACAAAAGTGACCACAAAAAACTACATATAGCTACTTCCATTGGCCCGTTTTTATTATCAGAAACAGCTGAAAAGTATTATACATACAGCTTGACTTATCTAACTAAAGTCTGGTAGAGCTGAGACTTGAAGATATGCAGGACAGCATGTACAATGCCCAGAAGTGTCCACACATATAATGGATAAAGAACACACAGCAACAAGTACCCACAGCAATCTGAGACAACAGTTAGCTCATGTAGAGCTTTAATGCATTTATTTCCAACAGAACAATAATGCCAATAAAGTAGCAGACCAAAAAATAGCTGTAACTATGACAAAAGCACACAATGAAGTAAAAGGATCAGATACCATTTAATTCATGAGCGCTTTCGCAGTTCAGGAAAATACTGCTTCAAACATTACATCACAACAACAGTGAGTTTAAATACAAGCAAATAAAACTGCTCAACCAATCAAGTAATAAAATCCCTAAAAAATATTTAAAGGCAAACACTCACATAACACATATAAAATAAAATCATACAGCTACATATACAAAAAAACTGAACTACAAATGCAAAAACATTACTATATATAAAGCTCTATGAACATGGATTCCTAGCTTTGACGGCTGCTTTGATCAAAACACGGTAATTTAACTCCTTCCCTCTACATCATCTTAACCTGATTATCCATCTCATTTCTGATGTCTCTGATAGGTTCCTAACATCACCCCCTAGTCTATCAACATTAACAGTCTCAATAACCATAAAACTAAAAGTGTGTGTTTCAACTGTAGCTTTTACATGTTTGGCTAAAGCATTAGTATCTGACTGGGTACTAATAGCATATAAATTCTCCCTGACCTGTTTCCTTAGTCTCCTGTCAGTCTTGCCTACATAATAAGAATAGCACACTTTACAGTGAGTTAACTAGACAAGATGATAAATGTTACAATTTGCCTGTGTATTAAACTTCTATTCTCTGCCTTATCTGGATGAGTAAAACTGCCACTGGAATCAATATAGGCACAGTACTTACATTTAATACAAGGAAATGTCCCATCTGGATGACTAATGGTGTCCATATCACTATCTGCCCTAGGATAACACAACACTTGTTTTAGGGATCTTTTCTTTTTATACAAAAAGTTCACTTTATCCCCTACAATGGATCTCCCTTTGGGGTCTAGCAACAAGACCTGTCAATGTTTCTGGAGAATATCAGTAATCTGTCTCACATTGTACGAGTAGGTAACCGGCAGCCTACCAACCAGCTGGTGATTCTGTCTATCCACTGACATATCATTTTGAGGGCATACTTTCTCTGACATATAGGGTCTATGTTAAACCATCGAATGATTAAAAAAACAAACAATGACTTATTGACCCCCCATGTAAGTGAAAGCTTACAATCTCAAATGCTCAGAACAGCGATGTTTTTCTAAGGGAAAAAATCACTGTTCCACAGAAAAAAAAAACTTTAAAACATTACATAAAGTAGGGGGGTTTGCCACCCACACCCCCCTACTTAATAATACCAACTCCGAGATCACACTACAGTGACAAAAACAGCAAAGTAATGAAGGCGGACAAGCGATTTCTTTCCCAGGGAAAGAATTCACTTGTATGCTGTTTCGCTATTTTGCCTTTTCGTGCTTTCAAGTTCGATCAAGATGCAGTCGAAATAATGTGTCTTCGATCATTTAATAGGAACCCTATATATATATATATATATATATATATATATATATATATATATATATATAGAGTTACTACACTTCAGATGCATGCAAAAAATATTTAATGGCAAACATACTTAATAGCACTTTAAAAATCTTTTTTATTGTATAAAACTATCTTAACTCTTAAAATATCTGTTGTATAAATATCACCCAGTGTGGCACAGATTTTATAACACATTTTATACCATACCTTCAATTTTTATCTTTGCAGTGCTTTTATTTTTAGTATATAGCTTATGGAAGTGTGTTCATTTAAGCCATGCCACATACTAGCATTTAAAGTCAATTGCCAGTAAAGTTCTGCTTTCTCCAATAATAGAGGTCAGGGCCATCCCTGTTTATTATTATTAGCTTTCTCTAAAATGACAAACTTAAAATGATGCTTAGGGTGATTGGTTTTAAATCTTACATATTTTCATATATACAGTCTTTTAATTTCTGCTTAGTCTTTAATATACAATATTGTGAACATTCTTGGAAAAAAGCAGTATAAACAACTCCTTGTGACAGTTTAGCATACAATGAATATGAAATGCATAATCCTTTTTATTTTAAAATGTTTACATTCTAGTATGTATTTGCAAGAAGAGCATCTTCCACAGTTACTCATTCTGTTGGGTCTGTCACTATTCTGTCTAGTACCAAAAGATTTCACAGTGTTCTTTAATTTGTGATCCTTTTTATACACTGTAGTTTGTTTGGGTCCAGTTTTTTCTAGGAATTCACTGTTCTCTCCCAGAATCTGCTAATTATTTTCAATGATGTTTTTTATAATATAACTGTCAGTACTGAAAATTGTTATAAAAGAGTAGCTAAAGCTTTGTCCTTCAGAATTATTCAAAAGTGGAGTGTCACAATAATGTGTAGTACACATTATATTTTGTTCTTCTCCACTTCTATCTACTTGCATTACTTCTCCCATTATCCAACAATGGGACATAGCATTTGTTTCCTGCTTTGTTAATAACTTCATACATTAAATTGCCTCTAAACCCATTGGAGTATTCCATGGCCAAAAACTGTCAGATTCTGGGTATGAGTATGTGTATTCCTATAATGTAACTATACATTAGATTGTGTGGGTTTTCAGCATATTTTAGAAGTAAACCCCCACTTGTAATGTCTTTTGTGAGCCAGATATCCAAATATAAGATGGTGTCATTACTGTGATATGTAAAGCTAATGACATTTGTGCTCTTGTTGATAAATTCAGTGAAATCCGAAATTTTCTCTGTTCTGTCACCCCAAATGATAAAAATGTCATCTAAAAATGAGTGTAGAACTTGCATGCATGATTTAAAGTATACGGAAAAAAAAAGCATTTTTTTCTCTTATTGAATCATACATATATTTGTAACCAATCTACCACATGCAGACCCCATTGCCACCCCTGTGCATAGTAATTAGTATTCACCATTAAATATAAAAAAATACTTTTCCAGTACAGTTTCTAACAAGGTCTTATAGACATTCATTTTATCCTGGGGGATTCCTTTGTCAAACAGGAATTCCACAAATCAACCTAATCCTATATCGTGTGAGATAGAATTGCACAAATCCTTCACATCAGTTGTAAAAATTGTATGTTTTTTGTTAAATATCATTTTATTCATTTCACATAGAAAATCCCAGGAATCCCTCCAAATGTGGCTCTCATTTGCCAGAAATGCTTTTAATTTAATATCTAAAAACTTAGCACAGGGGTGTGTAACTGAGCCCCTAGCATCCACAATGGGTCTCAAGGGGGGGGGGGTTGCACACTCTTATGCATTTTGGGAACCCCAAAAATTACTGGGACCTCTGGGGTAGTTACAGAAAGTAAATTAAATTCATTTACCTGAATTTGTTGTTGTATAAACATGTCATTAATGCCAGTTCTGATTTTCCTATAAGTTGCATATAGCTCATTGAGGGGGACTTGTGAATAACATTCATCCTTTAATATTTCAAGCATTCTAGTACAGAAATCAAACTTCTGCATAATAACAAACCCCCTCACTCATTGAGTGTCATTATTCTTAAGTCATTCATTAAGTAGATTCAATAATTCCTTCTCTCTTTGACTTAAATTGTCTGGGACACTGCATTTCTTGCTGAGTGCATCATGCAATAGCAACAATGAGGGGTGGATAGGCGGATTAATACATAAAGGCATTTGCAAGTCATTTAATACACAAGCTATATTAATGAAAAAGGAAAAGCCCTGTTTGTTGAGTGATGGAACAAACACAAACGTCAAATGTAAAAGAAAAAATGTTCCAAAGACTAAAACCAAGGAGAAGCCAAAATCCAATAAAAATCCCTTTTTATAATACACATCACACAAGACCCACCAATCCCCATGGAGAATACAAGACTCCAATGCTTTCCAGATTCAAAGAGATACACACTCTTTTAAATCAGATAAAAACATATATGTAGAAAATGCATATAAAAATACATGTAGAAATACATATAAAAACACTTAAAAAGTGTGTATAAAAATATACAAAAATGTGTGTAAAAAGCCTAAAGGCACTGTGAAGCATGCTTGCATGTTTTATTTGAAACATAACCCTAGTTCCAGAGCACAGCAGATTGCTTCATACTACTTTCTTCCTACGTTTCCTGTTCTTCAGAACAGGTTTAAGGGATATATAATCATTCACCCCCGGTGATTTATGTGCAGCCAGTGTCAAAATCCATCTAAGTTCTTTCTGTTCAGTTCTATTACTTAAATCCCCACCTCTCATATTTTCTACTAAATTGTCTGTAATGGAGAAATTAAAATAATGGTTCTCCCCCTGCTGCAACATATGCTTGGCTATTGCACCATGTTCCTGCCCTCTCCTAAAACAGTAGAAGTGATCCCGTATCCATTGTCTGAGGCGGCTTTTGGTTTTCCCAACATAGAATGCATCACAGCATACACAGTGGGCTAAATATATCACATCCTTAGTTTGACAGTCCCCCATGGCTCTAAATTATATGGTTTCCATATTATGGGGTGTACAAATAATATGTTGGTTTCCATGTACTGACAGAATGCACACTTGTTGCATCTCACTGTCCCATAGGTCACCAGATGGGGATGTTCCATCCTTTCTTTCTCCATGGGGATTGGTGGGTCTTGTGTGATGTCTATTATAAAAAGGGGATTGTTTTTAAGCATGTTTGTTTTGGTCTGAGGAAGCAACCAGGAGAGGTTGTGAAAGCACTTACCTATGCAATAAAGGTTTCTGTGGAACTTTATTTGGATTCTTACTTGGATTTTTATTGGATTTTGGCTTCTCCTTGGTTTTAGTGTTTGGAACATTTTTTTTCTTTTACACAAGCTATATTGTTAAACATGACACTCAAATTTAACTTTCAAACTGTTTAAGCTATATGAGGACATAAGCTAAATTAGCTTGCTTATTCGTCAAAAATGTCATACGCCTTACAAACAGATCACCACAATCATTTTTACTACATATGAAGAAAAATTATAAATGTTAAAGTCCCCTTTGGAGTTTGTAATGATTGTGTATTTTTCAGGTTAGATATAGTTAACAAAAGTACCTTGTGTTGGTTCTGGTTTGGATTCCTGCATTCTCGATTCCTTCACCGGGGGTGCTCTCTCTGGAGAACCTGGGAATAAACAGTGTATAAACAGACATGTTATTGCTTACCACTGACTACAGCCCTTTCTAAATCCCAGGGAATTGTTTCCATACCTCAGAAAACATACTAATTATTATTGAATTATTATAGAAGTTTGGAGGGACAGACAAAATAATACAAACATAAATTGTTCTCAAAATAATTTAAATACTTAGGAATAATTATAACAAAAAGATTAAATCAATTTTAAATAGAAATCACAATAATATAATAAATAGTATTAAATTAGTATAAATACTTCCACAAAGTACACTGAAAAAAAATGTCAATGAAAGCCATTTTAAGTATTAAGTGGTTTCATCTCTTTAATGACATAAGCCTTCATCAGAATAATTTCATATATATCCAGTGTGCACCTTAACTAACTTCCGTCTTCATCTCATGACACATCGGCATAAACTAAGAAGTTAGGGGAATGCACATACTGAAATGTTATATCTACATATGCATCTATAGCATTTTTAATTGGTACTGTTAAAACATCAAGTCTAAGATCCTTTTTTAAATTAGTAGTTTTCAGCTTCAATACAGGTTTCTTGGTACCAGAATTCCTTTTTCCCATTGTCAATGTTACATGTAATCTTAATTTTAAATAAAGGTCTTATATATCTAATAAGGTTCCATTTCTGTACCTTAAATATTTTGGTGATGTGATCCAGAATGAAAAATAATAAAATAAAATAACAGCATTTCTTAAAGTGGAGACATATTTGAATCCTTATTCAGTGTGTTAGTCCTCTTTTCTTAACTGACTAAATATACTGCATTTGCATATCCTCTTTAACAGCTTGCCATGTCAAATACCTTGCATATGTCACAGAGGGTAACACATACAATAAATGTGGAATTGCATTCGTGATGGTAGAAGACCCCAAACTTCTTTCTACATTAATTGCCTTAACACAGGGACTAGCACAGATAAACTAACAATACTTAGAAACCCACTGGGTAAGTTCATTTGAGTTTTTTTTTCTTAAAATTGCTGTCACTGTTTAATTTTGTTATTATTGAAACATGGCTTCAAATTAATATTTGTCTTCTATGTGAATTATGACACTTCGTCTACCTTTATGCAAAACTCAGAATAACCTTTTAAAATATTACAATTGTTCATAATTATTTCCTAAGACTGCCAGAATCTAAACTTTAGTCTGAGTCAAAAGTGTTACTGAAGTCAGTAAAAACTTGTTTCATTTTCATACGGGTGCCACGTCCAACAGGGGAATTTAGTGCAAAAAGAAACTGTTAACCAGAAAAAAGCACCAAGCCACATCAAGCCAACGCCAGGAGGCATCCTTTATTAAATGCACCTAGGTAACACTTAAATGTTTAACAGTTATCCACATTTTTGTCAGAGACTACTTCAGATGAATTAACATGGTCACAAACACTTCCTTTTTAGGTAAATCCTTTCATAACTCAAACCAATCACCAGGGAACACAAATCAACCATTAAAGAGGTAGCTACCCTTAAAGGGTCAGTCCCAGGGATTTTTTGTTTTGATTCGGCCTTTATTTACATTTCATGTTTGCCTTTCTAAGCATGCTCATCTTTGGCTGAGGGGTGTGGGGGAAGAGTGCATGCAGGAAGTTTCAAAGGTGCCAGCCAAATTCCACCTCAAATTGCAGTTGTACTGACACCTCTCACTGTGAGTCATTAATTACTTTAATTTGTGCACTTTACAAATTGAGAAAAGTAGCCTTTCAGGCATTTTACGACTTGACTGCTGCTGTTACTCTATAAAGCACATCAGTAATGCAAAGCTTTTAAAATTAAACAGAGTTTTTTTGTTTCTTTCATTTCATATTTTATTCTGTGGTGATTGTGAATCCTGGCCATCTACAACAATTTTATGACACAGCTTCTACCTATAGATAGCATCTGAGTGAGGCAAACAGCCGTGGAAACCAGATTTCTCTTTCTTTCATTTCATGTTTTACTGTATTCTGATTTTTGAATACTAGCCTGGTGCAATGACTTTTTGACCTGCTTGTAATTCCACAGAAAGCAAGTGTGTGACAGAAGGCTGGACCATTAGCAGACACATTCTTCTGTTCCTTTTCAGCTTCTAGTTTGATACGTGCTGATTTCTGAATACTACTAGACAAATGCACTATTTTATCAGCGGGCTGCTTATACATCTGTAGAAGCATGACTGATGCAAACTTTAAAAATTAGTAAACACTCATCTTTTCCTTTCACTTCATATTTTATTTTTGCTGATTTCTAGCTACTAGCCAAATGTACATGCTACATCTTAGCGAATTACTGCATTCTGTTTTCAACACATATCTGTATGAATCTGTTTCTAGTTCCACTGTTATTATGATATAAACAAATAACTGAAATGATACTGTACAACTTTTGGCATCATTCTAACAGTTTGCAGTACCTAATGAGTGTCTTGATTGCTGGTCTGTCAATGATTAGTCCTACATAACAACATTTAAATTGTTTATTCCAACTTAATCACATAACAGCATACCTCTCAACCTCTTAGCACAAAAGTCTGTGCAAAGCCTAAAATAATAACGAACAAATGCCCCAAAATAGAGACAATTTTTAAATACTGCTCTTATAAACTTAGAAAGTTGCTAGAATAACAAGACTTCTTAGTGTGCATTTTCTGAAGGATATGACGTCTAAAACTCAAATGTGTGTCATTATTTAGTAACTTCAATCCTTGGATATTTCCCAGAAAATCTAAATTTTATGAAGAAAAAACCAAAAATATAAGGCAAAAATCTGGACATTCGGGGAAAATCTGGACAGCTGCAAGGTATGCATGGTAGTTATGATAGAGAAAAATGACAGTAACTACAGTTGTGTAAAATCTTATCATAATAGTTGATGTCCTTTTCTGCTCTGGTACAGCATTTGGTACAGAAGGGATGTAATGTTGTGGACAGCCCGTTGCTTGGCCAGTATAAATAAGCTTAAAAAAGATCTTAGTTGTGTCATACATCACATTTATGCTCCACACACAGAACATGGGGCAAAAAAGGGACTTAAAAACACAACTACCTAGAACTGCATTCCTCCAGAAGAAAACAAGCGTCATAGGACAAAGGACAAAGGACATAGGTCATAGGACAAAATATGCATCAAAAAGGAAAGAAATGAGGAACAAACAAGAAGGGGTTGGAGGGAGGGAGCAAATACTGCCACAATGAAGAGTAGGACATCTACTGTTATGGTAAGATTTTACACAACTGTACTATGTCATTCTATATCACTGTTGCAGTATTCGGTACAGAAGAGAGAGGAAAAAAGCTGAAGAACAGAATGGGAGGTGGAAGGTTGAGAGCAGCCCTAAAAAAACCCCACATAAAATGGTTTCAGCAAAATCTGCTCTGGCCCTAGAAACCGTATCCAACTTATAATGTTTAGCAAAGGTATGCACTGAAGACCAAGTTGCAACTTCAAGGATGAAATCGTTTCTATAACCCCATCAAGAAAGCACCAGAAGACGGAACGGCCCTAGTGGAATGAGCTCTAACAAAAGCAAACAGAGATTTGCCATGAAAAGACTAACAAAAATAAATGGCCTCAGATATCCCAGAGGAGATGGTTTGTTTAGAAACAGCCAAACCCAAAGACCTGGAATTACAGGAAACAAAACGCTGATCAGACTGATGAATAGTCCTACTTCTATCCAGATAGTGTCTGTGCAAATCCAAGGTATGCAGGAACTTCTCACTACCAGACTGAGTAGAAGGGACAAAGGATGGTACTTGTACTGATTGATTTAAGGACAACTCTACAAAGGGGCTCCCTGTCCCTGTGAAAAAAAAACAAAAAAGGAGGAAACCCATAAGGGCCTGGAGAGGAGAAACCTTCTGAGCAGAAGTAAGAGCCAGTGACAAAACAGTCTTCCAGGTACAATGTCATAAAAAAGCAGAATCTACAGGCTCAAAATGAGTCTGAGTCAGTTTTTGCAAAACAAAAGTAAGGTCCCAAGGAGGAGACGGAATACACTTTGTTGGAGGCCTAATATGCAGGACACCTTTAAAAAACTGTTTGATCTCAAAGTAGGATTCAAGGGCAGACAAGCAGAAATGCCTGACAAATGGGCCTTCACAGAAGAGTAGGCCAAATACGACTGGAGCAACTCAAACAAATGATCGGACCCACACTGAAAGAGGACCCTGGTTATGACCTAGATAGGCAAGAGGAGAAGGTAAACACTTGCACTGCACCACACTCATCACATAGTCCCTCAAAACCTACACCACCAAAATACACACACAGAAGCACAAAACACACACCTACATTCACAGAGGCTCTCGGTACAAATCTACCCAAACAACAGAGACCTCAAAAGTAGAAATGCATGCAACCTCCACCACCCAACACAACCCAAATGACACATAGCCCACATACTCAGTGTGCCACTCAACTACAGCCCATAAGGCATAACGTACCCAACACTCTAGTCATAGGTGACTCTATAGTCAGGCACACTGATGTTCCACTTACCAGGCTAAACAAGGAAAAAGTTACTGTCAGCTGCCTGTCAGGTGCCAGGATCCACCACATAATGCACACACTCAGGTCACTCCACAACAAGTGCAAATATTACTCTGTCATTGTCCCTGTTGGTGTGAATGACCTGAGATGTACCTCCCTGGACTACATGAAAAGAAACATGGAGGAGCTCTCCGATCTTGTAGCCCAGGCTGGTATGACCCTAGCCCTGAGTAGTATTCTGCCATCACCCAGAATGACACCACAATACAAGGACAAAATGATTGACTTTAACAATTGGCTAAGCTTCTGGTGTCATTCTAAGGGAACCCAGTATCTGTCTGCCTGGGATGACATGATCGACAGACCATGCTGCTTTGCCAGAGATGACCTGCACCTGTCACCCTTGGGATTCCGGATACTGGCAAAGGCTCTTGCCACCCCTATAGTGCCTTTTTTAGGCAAAGTTCAAATGACAAATTCACCACCGTAACAGGTACAAGCAAGCAAAATCTGAGGGTAATGCTACTCAATGCTAGAAGTCTAAACCTCAAAATGCACTCACTCGAGGCACTCCTTAAAATGGAGAACATTGACATCTGTGCAGTGACAGAGACCTGGTTCAAAGCTCCAGAGAGCACCCCTGCATTACCAGGCTATAATTCATACCACACCTTTCGGCCACCAAACCCGGACCGAAACACTAAAGGTGGAGGAGTGTCCATATTCATTAAGGATATCCACACCTCCAAGCTAGTTGCTCAGCATAATGCATCCGAGATTATCCAAGTTCAACTAACTCTGGGCAGAACCGCAATCCAGACTGTAGCTTGCTACAGTCCCCCCACCATGCCCCAAGATTCCCACTCCTCTTTTCTTGATACACTGGAAAATATTAAGGTACAACCCAACACTCTAATAATGGGTGAATTCAACTACCCTACCATTAACTGGGAAAACTACTCATGTACCAACACTTTTGCTCAGCGTTTTCTGGAAATCATCAATTCCAATGCTTTGGAACAACTTATCCACACCTCCACCAGAGGCAGCAATATCCTAGACCTGGTCATCACCAAAATGGGTGACCGGTGTTCCACACCAGAGGTCAGCTCCTCATTGGTCAGATCCAACCACAAGCTAATCACCCTAGACATCCACATCCCGCTCCCACCCCCCATTAGGAAAACAACTGTGTTACATATTTATTGCATTCTCCTGCTGTTTATTGAAAAAAAGAAAAAAAAATTATCCTTGTTTCCCACCTTTCCTGACCTAGAGTAGTCCAAATACAGGTTTTGCTGTATTCTGGACTTTTGGAAAGTTCCTGTGTTGCCCATTTCCTTTCTTGGATAAAGGGAGGCTTCTTTGTTCACCAGTGGCAGTGGGGAGCTTAGAGCAGCCTGTCTATCCCTGGAGGAGTGTTCCCAGCACAAGAATCTGGTAGTCTATTGGCCGTTTTGGGCCAATTTCTAGCTTTTTCAAGTCCCCCTGTATAAAACCAGCTTTGGCGCATTTTTTGCACTTGTTACTACTCAGCCAAGCTCCTCGTGGTCCTGCAGAGTGGTGCTAGCAGCAGAGAGGCTAAAAGAGTGACTGCTTACCTGATAAAAGTGTTTTTGTTCCTGCTACTACCTGGGCGACTGTCCGATCTAGCTAAATAGCAAGTATTTCTGCTTCTTTTACTGTTTTAAACTGTTTAAAGTTGTTTTTGCACCTGCACTTTCAAAGTTTGTCCTGTTTGTTGCATTTACCTGTTGAGGCTACACACTCAAGTGTGCTAGCATGTGTTACATATTTAGTGCATTCTCCTGCTGTTTATTGAAAAAAAGAAAAAAAAAAAAACAAAAAAATTATCCTTGTTTCCCGTCTTTCCTGACCTAGAGTAGTCCAAATACAGGCTTTGCTGTATTCTGGACTTTTGGAAAGTTCCTGTGTTGCCCATTTCCTTTCTTGGATAAAGGGAGGCTTCTTTGTTCACCACTGGCAGTGGGGAGCTTAGAGCAGCCTATCTATCCCTGGAGGAGTGTTCCCAGCACAAGAATCTGGTAGTCTATTGGCCGTTTTGGGCCAATTTCTAGCTCCTTCAAGTCCCCTGTATAAAACCCGCTTTGGCGCGGTTTTTGCACTTGTTACTACTCAGCCAAGCTCCTCGTGGTCCTACAGAGTGGTGCTAGCAGCAGAGAGGCTAAAAGAGTGACTGCTTACCTGATAAAAGTGTTTTTGTTCCTGCTACTACCTGGGCGACTGTCCGATCTAGCTAAATAGCAAGTATTTCTGCTTCTTTTACTGTTTTAAACTGTTTAAAGTTGTTTTTGCACCTGCACTTTTAAAGTTTGCCCTGTTTGTTGCATTTACCTGTTGAGGCTACACACTCAAGTGCGCTAGCCTGTGTTACATATTTATTGCATTCTCCTGCTGTTTATTGAAAAAAAGAAAAACTAAATTATCCTTGTTTCCAATCTTTCCTGACCTAGAGTAGTCCAAATACAGGTTTTGCTGTATTCTGGACTTTTGGAAAGTTCCTGTGTTGCCCATTTCCTTTCTTGGATAAAGGGGGGCTTCTTTGTTCAACAGTAGCAGTGGGGAGCTTAGAGCAGCCTGTCTATCCCTGGAGGAGTGTTCCCAGCACAAGAATCTGGTAGTCTATTGGCCGTTTTGGGACAATTTCTCGCTCTTTCAAGTCCCCCTGTATAAAACCCGCTTTGGCTCGGCTTTGCGCGATTTTGTGCATAACGTAACATTGGGCAGCACCGCTTAGCTGGTTTAAACCATTCTCGGCTCCACAAAGTCTGCTTTTCACTTTTTCCCTTAGAACTGCTCTAGTTCTCATAATAAACACCCTATTCCTACTCTAAAGCCTGGCACTTGCTCACTAAAGCAATTATATAAGTCAACTAAAAAATTAAAAGCACTACACCCTCACAAACTCACCTTGAGTACCTTACTCCCCATTGGCCCTTTTTTTTCAATTTTAAAAGGAGTTCCCTGTACTTTTCTAGCATGTCCAAAGGTCAGTTGGCAGTCTCCTCTCATGTCCAGCTGGTGAATCTGGGAATCTTGAGGCAATGTTACAACTGCCTCATGTACACAGACAACCCTCTCCTCCTCCCAACAAGTTCCAACATATGTGAGAGATGCAACCATATAGCCAAAATGGAGACAAAGCTCTCTCAACCCAGTACTGGCATAACCAGTCAGGAGGAGAAGGTATCCACACTCACCACAATTCCAGTCTCACATAGACCTACCACGACAGCAAACCAAACACATAAACACACAAAAACATACTCGGAGGCTCTAAATAAAAATCTGCCTAAGCAGCAGAGACCTCCAAAGCAGAAACCCAAGCATCCGCTACCCCAAAACAAAACACATGCAACACATAGCTCACAAAGCCAGAGTGCCGAACAGTCACAGCCCTTAAGGCTAAACACACCTGATACACATGTAATAGGTGATTCTATCGTCAGGCACACTAATGTCCCACTCACCAGGCTGAACAAGGAGAAGGCCACGGTGAGCTCTCTGTCGGGCGCTAGGATCTGCCACATAACACAAGCACTCAGGTCACTCCAAGGCAAGTACAAATATGACTCAGTCATTGTCCATGCTGTGCTGGTGTAAATGACCTGAGACGTACCTCCCTGGTCTACATGAAAAGAGACATAGAGGAGCTCTCTGAGCATGTAGCTAAAGCTGGTATGACTCTGACCTTGAATAGCATCTTAACCTCACCAAGAATAATGCCACAATATGAAGACAAAATTATCAATTTCAACAATTGGCTTAAGTATTGGTGTCATTCAAAGGGGATCCAATGCCTGTCAGCCTGGGATGACATGATTGACAAGCCACGCTGCCTCGCTAGGGACGGCTTGCACCTGTCACCCCTGGGCTTTCAGATATTGGCAAAGGCTCTTGCCACCCCCATAGTGCCTTTTTTAGGCAAGGCTCAAAAGACAAACCCACCTCCATAGGTATCACAAGGGATAAGAAACTAAGAGTAATGCTACTCAATGCCAGAAGTCTAAACCTCAAGATGCATGGACTCAAAACTCTCCTTAGCATGGAGAACATCGATGTCTGTGCAGTAACAGAAACCTGGTTCAAGGCTCCCGAGAGCACCCCAGCACTACCAGGTTACAACTCATACCATGCTTTTTGGCCTCAAAACTCGGGCCGAACCACAAAAGGAGGGGGAGTATCAATATTTGTCAAAGATACCCACACCTCCAGGTTGTTGGCACAGCATGAAGCATCGGAGACTATCCATGTGCAACTAACAGTGGGTAAAACTGCCATCCAGTTTATAGCCAGCTACAGACCACCCTCCCAAACCCAGGAAACCCACTCAGCCTTCCTGAGAACACTGGAAAATATTAAGGTCTCTCCAAACACCATTCTATTGGGTGACTTCAACTACCCAAACATAGACTGGGAGCATTACTCTAGCTCCAACACCCTAGCACAAAGGTTTCTAGAATTTATAAACTCAAATGCTATGGAACAACTTGTGACCACTCCCACAAGAGGGGAAAACATACTGGACCTGATCATCACCAACATGGGGACTTTATGCTCCAGACCAGAAGTGTATTCCTCACTGGTAAGATCAGACCATAAATTAATCTCACTGGATATCCACATTCCGACCCCACCCCCTGCCCAGAAAACCACAGTAAAAATCTTCTCTAAAGCAAACTTCACACTACTCAAAACTGAGATGGAATCCTTCAAAGACCCCGGGCCTGTGGAAAATACGGCCCAGACCACAGAATCCTTTATAAACACATTCTATGAACACCTTCAGGAATGCCTGGATCATGCAATCCCAAATAAAACTAAGACCCAATCCCCCAAAGGCAGGCGTCCTGTCTGGTGGACCCCAGCCATAAACAAATTATACAATAGAAGAAGGAAGCTACTACATGATACAGCTAAATCCCAAAAAGGAAGGCATCTCTGATCAGTGTTAGCAAAAACCTAAGGGCACTCATAAAATCATCTAAGGCCAACTTCGAGCGAAAAACTGCACAGGACACTAAAGATAATCACAAAGCTTTCTTTAGTTATGTTAGGAACCTGGGTGGGAATTCCCAGATATGCTCAGAATTAGTCCTAAATGACAAAAAATACACTGAACCTACAGACATTGCCAACATCCTGGCCGACAGGTTCAGCGCAAACTTCTCCACCCCCTCCCCACCAAAAGAGCAAATATCTATTCCAGCAGAGTGTTGCCCCCCTGACATCACAGATGCTCAGGTAAGAACCGCCCTCTCCAAAGCAAAAAACACAGCATCAATGGGACCAGACGGTGTCCCGGGCTGCGTCCTACATGAACTCCAAGATGAGCTGAACCCAAACATAAAGCTACTGTTCAATCTCAGCCTTACTACAGGATATGTACCCAGAGAGTGGCGTATAGCAACAGTGGTCCCTCTCCACAAAGGTGGTGCCTCAACGGATCCTGGAAACTATTGCCCCATAAGCCTGACTAGCTTGGTCTGCAAAGCTATGAAACGTTTCATCATGGAACTCATAAATAAAGATATTGGGGACCTACAGACACTGGATCATACCCAGTTCGGCTTTGTTAAGGGCAGATCCTGCCTCTTAAATCTGGTTGACTTCTTTGAGACAGTCACCAAGGCCATTGACGAGGGGAAGGTGGTCCACACTGCCTACCTGGACCTTGCAAAAGCCTTCAATACAATACCCCACTCGGGCATCATAGATAAACTAACCAGCTTAAATATAAACCCCTATGTCACTAGATGGGTCGCAAACTGGCTCAAGGACAGAACCCACATGGTTAGAATAGCTGGTGCCTTGTCAGACTCCAAACCAGTTACAAGTGGCGTCCCACAGGGCTCAGTCTTGGGACCTCTCTTGTTCGGTATATATTTCTCGGAAGTACAGGCCGACATGGAAGGACTGTGGCTGACCAAGTTCACAGATGACTGTAAACTGGGTGCCATAATCAACTGTCCAGCTGACACTAGCATCCTCCAAAAGGGTCTCATAGAAACAGACAACTGGTGCCAAAGCCATGGCCTCAAGCTAAATGCCAAAACGTGTATAGTTATCCCCTTTGGCAAAAACAAAGTGCCCACAAACTACCACATAGGTGGTAATCCATTAAGTACGGAAGAAGTAATTAGGGACCTGGAGACCCAAGTTGATAGCAATCTCTCATTTGAGACAACCACGTGGCCAAAGTGGTTAGGAAAACCTTCTATATAGCCCACCTAATCATGAAAGGATTCACATCTAGATCAGAGGAGGTCATTGTGCCTCTTTACTCATCCCTCATCAGGCCCATAATTGAGTACAATGCCCCCTTTGGGATGTACCTTACCAGAAACCTGCAGCAACTGGAAAGACCCCAAAAGTACCTCACCAAGAGGATCAAAGGGCTCAAACAAATGCCATATGCTGCCCGGTTAAAAAAAACTCCTGATCTACTCGGCTGCATACCGCTTACTTAGAGGCGATCTGTGCCTGACATATAAAGCCATGTCCAACCCTGAATTAATGGATATGCTGCACTTCAGAAAATCTAAATCCCATAGAGCTACGCGCTCGAGGGACTTGAACCTCAGCACAGAAATAAATAGGACATGCTGGAGGGACAGATTCATAACCCAGAGGCCTCCCTCACTCTGGAATAAAATCCCAGTCCAGGTTAGGCAGAGTCCCTCACTGACTCTCTTCAAGAGGAATCTTGATGAGTGGATGGGAGATCATAGGTTTGCCCCGGATATCACTTCTGTGTCACTATTAGACAGTGGCACAGTAAACTAAACCTCGAAAAAGGGCATTAAAATTCTCTTAAATGGGTGGCGAAAGCCAAACACACTCTGGCTAGGCTTGCAATTGCCCTAGGGCAGATAGCCTAGTATGAACCTATGAACCTATACAAAATGTCTCCAAAGCCATCTTCACGCTTCTTAAGACAGAAGTAGCAAACTTCACGAAACCCATGCAGATGGACAATAGAGGTACGACTGCTGAATCCTACACAAATGCACTTTATAAGCATTTACACGAGTGCATGGATCATGCTATCCCTAACAGAACCAAGACGCTATCCTGCAAAAAAGGAAGCCAATCTGGTGGTCTTCTGCCATAAACAAACTCTACAACAAAAGAAAGAAACTGTTGCAAAAAAGAGTAAAATGCCACGAGTGGAGGAACTGCCTGGTCAGCCTCAGTAAGAAGTTGAGATAACTCATAAAATCCTCCAAAGCTAGCTATGAAAACAGATAAACTGATAAAGTGACAAACCAGGTCACAATAAGAGCAGCGCCTCTTCAATATTCAAGATTGCAGTTTATTATACCAAATAATAAAAGTGAGCGTTAAAAACAAGTACACGCTTTCGGCAAGTAAAATAACCCGCCTTCATCAGACAAAAGTTTTAAACCACCATCTAATATCAGTATTTATAAGGACATCACATTACAAGTCTCCAATCAGTTTAAAATGCATTCAATTACTTTTGCGTTGTCCAGGGAACCTTAAGGTGCTACGCTACTCACAACTAAATAGTCTATTAGACCAACATATTAAGCTTCAGCCAGAACTATTACCTTATTAAAAAATATATATATAAAAAAGCACATCTTGACAAAGAATGTAATTCCCAAATAGAAATATTGTCATAATGTCCTAATTATACATATTAAAATTTGCATAAGATACAATAAATAAATAGAGCTTCAATAAAAAGTAATAAATAAAAATAATAATAAATATAAGTATAAAAACCAGGTTAAAATCACTATATCTATACCAATACAATTAACCTGACTGTTAAAAGTATACTTTATCTGTTACATGTTAATAATTTTAAAACTGGCTTTATAGATAACATTTCATTAATACCAGGAAAAATATGAGCTCTGGTTTATATTTGCCAGAGCAATTCATTGATTTCCAAATGGATCTGCCAAGGGCCACCTCTGTTATCAACAAGGCTTTTCTGTAAAATTGTGAAACTGAAGGTATGCCCTTCATTTTCAATAACATGCCTAGCTAAGGCATTATTTATGTCTTTTTTACTTATAGCGTACTGATGTTCATATATCCTACATTTTAGTTTACGCTCTGTTTTACCAATGTAAAATGCCTTACACTGGTTACATAAAGCCACATATATTACTATTTTTGTTTCACAATTACAGTAGTCATTCACCTTATATATTCTATTATTAATGTTCAGCTGGTTACCTACTTTTATGAACTTACACTGCGCACAAGAGCCACATTTGAACATCCCATGCTGTCTATTAGAATTGGTCTTATTCTTAGTTCTTTCCAATAAGACCTTTAAATTTTCACCTCTCCTATATGTAATCTTGGGTGTGTCACCTAATAGATTTATCAAGTGTCTATCATTTCTCAACACATCCCAGTTTTTAAAGATGACTTCCCTAATTTCTTTAAAATTATTGCACTTTAAGTTACTAATTGTTGCAAATTGTTTCTGTAGGCTACACACTAAAGTGCGCTAGCCGATTTACAGCATTTATAGCATTTACTGTCTGTTTTTTTCCTTATCTCTGTAATAAAACAAATAAATCTCTTGTTTTCCTGCCTTACTGAACTAGAGTAGTCCAGTTTCAGAGTTGCTGATCCCTGGGCTTTGTTTTTAGTTCCTGTTACTGATCCATTGCCTTATTAGGAAGGAGGGAAGTTTCTTTGCTTACCAGTGGGAGTGGGAAGTACTGAGCGGCCTTTTTGTCCGATTTGGTGAAGTTTCAGCCAGAAACTAGTAGTCCATTGGTCGTTTTGGGCCAATTCCTAGCTCCCTTCAGCCCCCTGCTATAAAACACTCTAAACTGTACTGCTGATCTAACCAGCATATCCTATAACTGAAAAGTTCATCTCTACTTGATTCCCAAGTAGACTATTCTCTATCTGTAAAGCCTAGCACTGACTCCTACAGTACTTGCACCTTGATAAAGCACTCTTATTATAGATAGTACCCCACCAGCCTAAAACCCACTTCCCCCGGAGTCCTTTGAAAGTCTCTTTATCTACTACTTCTAGTATGTCGAGGGATCAGTTGCTAGTGTCCTCTCCAGCTCAACTGGTGAACCTGGGAATATTGAGGCAATGTTACAATTGCCTCATGTACACAGACAATCCTCTCCTTCTCCCACAAAACACAAATACATGCGAGTGATGCAACTATACGGCCAAACTGGAGGCTGAGCTCTCTCAACATAGGACTGGCAAGACCAGACAGGAGGAGAAGGTAACCACACACAATACATACCCAGTCACACATGGTACCATCACAACTTCAAATCATACACATACTCACACAAAGACATACTCGGAGGCTCTGATCAAAAATTTACCAAAACAGCAGAGGCCACCAAAGCAGACACCCAAACAACTACCACCTCACGACCCAACACATGCAACACATAGACCACACAGTCAGAGTGTCAAACAGTCACAGCCCTTAAGGCCAAACAAAATGCCAGACACACTTGTCATTGGTGATTCCATAGTCAGACACACTGACGTCCTGCTCACCAGACTGAGTAAGGAGAAGGTCACAGTAAGCTGCCTGTCGGGCGCTAGAATCTGCCACATAACGCAAGCACTCAGGTCTCTCAACAGCAGGTACAAGTACGACTCAGTCATTGTCCACGCTGGTGTCAATGACCTGAGACATACCTCCTTGGACTACATGAAAAGGGACATCAAGGAGCTCTCTGATTATGTAGCCCAGGCAGGTATGACCCTGACCTTGAGCAGTATCGTACCTTCACCTAGAATGATGCCACAATACAGTGATAAGATGATCAGCTTTAATAATTGGCTTAAATTCTGATGTCATTCAAAGGGGATCCAATGTCTGTCTGCCTGGGATGACATGCTGGACAAGCCACGCTGCTTCAAGGGACGGCTTGCACCTGTCACCCTGGGCTTCCGGATATTGGCAAAGGCTCTTGCCACCCCATAGTGCCTTTTTAGGCAAGGCTCAAATTCTAAACCTACCACCCTAGAACACCAAAAGGAAAAAACTAAGGGTAATGCTGCTCAATGCCAGAAGTCTCAATCTCAAGATGCACGCACTCGAGGCCCTTCTCAATATGGAGAACATCGATGTCTGTGCTGTGACAGAAACCTGGTTCAAGGCTCCTGAGAGCACCCCAGCACTAACAGGTTTCACCTCATATCATGCGTTCCGCCCCAAAATCCGGACAACACCAAGAAAGGAGGGGTGTCCATATTCATAAAGGACACCCACACCTCAAGGTTGGTGGCAACGCACGATGCATCGGAGTCCATCCAGGTGCAATTAACCATAGGCAAGACTGCTCTGCAATTTGTAGCATGTTACAGGCCACCCTCTCAAACTCAGGAACCTCACATGGCCTTCCTGAAAACATTGGAGGGGATAAATGTATCTCCAAACACCATCATACTAGGTGACTTCAACTACCCTAATATAGACTGGGAACACTACTCAAGCCCGAACACTCTAACCCAAAGATTCCTGGAGTTCATAAACTCAAATGCCATGGAACAACTAGTCACCATCCCCACAAGAGGTGAAAACATACTTGATCTCATCATCACGAACATGGGATCAAAATGTTCAACACCGAAGTATACCCCTCACTGGTAAGATCAGATCATAAACTAATCTCGCTGGAGGTCCTCATCCCGCCTCCTGAAACAAAAAAAGACCACAGTGAAAAACTTCTCAAAAGCCGATTTCACACTTCTAAAAACTAGTGTGGTCTCCTTTAAGGCCCCTGAGCCAGTGGTAAACATTACTCAAACCACTGAATCACTTACAAATGCCTTCTACCAGCACCTACAGGACTGCATGGATCAGGCAATCCCAAACAAAACTAAGACTCTCTGTACCAAAGGCAAGCATCCAGTCTGGTGGACCCCAGCCATAAACAAGCTCTACAACAAAAGGAGGAAGCTACTACAAGATAGAGCAAAATCCTTGAAAGGTAAGACACCTTTGATCATTACAAGTAAAAACTAAGAGCTCTCATAAAATCATCCAAGGCAAATTTTGAGAGAAAAATCGCCAAGGACTCTAAAGACAATCATAAGGCCTTCTTTAGCTATGTTAGAAACCTAGGAGGAAACTCCCAGATATGCTCAGAATTAGTTCAAAATGATGTGAAAATTACTGAACCTACACACATTGCTAACATACTGGCTGACAGGTTCAGTGCAAACTTCTCCCCTCCCCCATAAGGAGAGATATCTATTCCAGAGGATTGTAGCCCCCAAACATCTCCAACGCCCAGGTGAGAACTGCCCTCACTAAGGCAAAAACACAGCATCCATGGGACCGGATGGTGTCCCCGGCTGTGTGCTTCATGAACTCAACGAGGAATTAAACCCACAGTTAGGACAGCTGTTTAATCTTAGCCTCACCTCAGGATACGCACCCAAGGAGTGGCGCGCGACTGTGGTCCCACTTCATAAGGGCGGTGCCTCCACAGACCCTGGAAATTACCACCCCATTAGCTTGACAAGCCTTATCTGCAAAGCCATGGAGAGGATCATAATGGAACTCATAAATAAAGACATAGGGAACTTGCAGACTTTGGATCCAACCCAGTTTGACTTTGTCAAAGGCAGATCCTGCCTCTTAAACTTGGTTGACTTTTTCGAGACAGTCACCAAGGCCATTGATGAGGGAAAGGCAGTCCATACAGCCTACCTCGACCTGGCAAAGGCCTTGACACAATACCCCACTCGGGTATCATCGAAAAACTCATCAGCTTGAATGTAAACCCATACATCACAAGATGGGTTGCAAACTGGCTAAGTGACAGAACCCACAGGGTCAGAGTTGCTGGAGCCATGTCAGACTCAAAGCCTGTCACAAGTGGTGTCCCACAGGGCTCAGTCCTGGGTCCACTCTTGTTCGGCATCTACTTTTCTGAAGTACAAGCAAACACAGGAGGGTTATGGCTGACAAAGTTTGCAGATGACTGCAAACTGGGCCATAGTCGAAAACACATCTGACACAGATATCCTCCAGAAGGGCCTCACAGAAATGGATAACTGGTGCCAGAGCCATGGCCTGAAGTTAAACGCCAAAAATGCATAGTCATACCCTTCGGGAAAAACAAGGTTACCCCTAGCTACCATATAGGTGGCAATCCACTGAGCACAGAAAAAGTCATCAGGGATCTGGGGACCCAAGTTGACAGTAGCCTTCGCTTGACACTCATGTTGCTAAAGTAGTTAGGAAAACCTTCTATATCGCCCACCTGATCATGAAGGGATTCACATCTAGATCAAGGGAGGTCATCGTCCCCTGTACTCATCACTCATTAGACCTATGATTGAGTACAATGCCCCGCTCGAATGTATCTGACCAGACACCTGATGCAGCTTGAAAGGCCCCAAAAGTTCCTCACCAAAAGGATAAAGGGTCTCAAAAATATGTCTTATGCTGCCTGACTGAAAGAACTCCAGCTCTATTCAGTCTCATACCGCTTGCTCAGAGGTGACCTGTGCCTGACATATAAGGCCATGTCAAACCCAGATTTGATGAATATGCTTCACCTCAAAAATCTAGATCCCTCAGAACCACAAGGGCGGAGACTTAAACCTTGACACGGTTATAAATAGAACGTGCTGGAGGGACAGATTCATCACCCAGAGACTCCCTATGCTGTGGAACAAAATCCCGGTACATGTGAGGCAGAGCACCTCGCTGGCCTTGTTCAAGAGGAATCTTGACCAATGGATGGGAGATCGCAGATATACCCCAGGGATTACTTCAGTGTCACTGCTTGACAGAGGCACAGAAAAATGATAGGCATAGTTTTTATTCAAACTAAAGGGGTGGCAAAAGCCACATAACTATGGGCTAGGCTTATAAATGCCCTTGGGCAGATAGCCTAGTATGAACCTATGAACCTATGAACCTATAAGTATGCATAAAGCTAATGCGGTAATCATTATTACCTGCTTTCCCCCTGCCTACAATGCCCTTCTGATCATCGCCCAAACCTTGATCGACAATGGAGCCATGGGAATCCTTAAATCCTAATAAAGGAAATAAGGAACCTTCCTCCCGTCTACATGTAACCTCTGTTATTATATTCAAAATTAATGTAGGGGGGTACCCTCTGACTAAAAACATACTCTTTAATCTATTGCATTCTATTTCATAATCTTGTCGGTCAGATACCATGCGTGCTGCATGTACAATCTGGCCTTTAATTACTGCTTTTTCTGAAAAATGGATGATTGCTTGTAAAATGCAATAGAGAATTAATCGTTGGCTTTCTAAAAATCAAACTTTTATATTTACCATTAATCCTGTCGTTTATTAATAAAATATCCAAATAATTAATTTCATTTACGCCTAAATTGTAGGTAAATTCTAAAAAATCAGTCATTTTAGAAATTTCTTCTATAAACAATGGGATTGTGTCTTGGTTGCCAACCCAAATACAAAATATGTCATCCTGGTACCTTGTGTACCAGGTGACATATTTCTGAAACAAATCGTTTTTAAAAAGTAAAGAATTTTCCCAGAAAGCCATGACGGCATTTGCAAAGGATCCACCACAAGGTGAGCCCTATGCTACCCCTGATGTTTGCAAATAGAACCTGTTTTCAAAGGAGAAGTAGTTATTTGTCAAAACTACCTCCAACAATGTCTCAATCAGGTGAATAGTGTCTTCACTGACCCTTTTGGACAACATAAATTGTCTCACCCATTCTATCCCCATCACTTGTGGTATAACAGTATATAAATCTTTGACGTCTATCGTCAAAAAGAAGGCATTTGATGAGTGCTCTAATTTATTAATGTTCTCCAAAAAGGACCAGGAATCCTTACATATTTGATTTTCACTGTCAATAAGTGGTTTGATAATGCTGTCAATATATTTAGCACAAGCATATGTGATTGAGCCCCTGCCATCTGTGATGGGTCTAAAAGGGGGGTCACATAGTCTTTTGTGTAATTTGGGATTTCCACAAAAAGCCGGTATTCTAGGTGCAGCCAACTTCAAATATGTATGTAATTCTAAATCAATAGACCCTTCCAATTACTTTTGTGTTGTCCAGGGAACCTTAAGGTGCTACGCTACTCACAACTAAATAGTCTATTAGACCAACATATTATGCTTCAGCCAGAACTATTACCTTATTAAAAAATATATATATAAAAAAGCACATCTTGACAAAGAATGTAATTCTCAAATAGAAATACTTATTAAGGGATTGTAGAATAAGAGTAATGAAACCAGATAAAGGCGGTGGCCTAGTTTTCATGGACCACTGGATGTACGTGGAATATATGTCAAAACATTTGGACACTCCTGCATATAAATTAGTTTCTTTAAATGAAATCTATATGGCATATAAGAAAATTAATAATATCTTAAGTGACCTGTTCTTGGAAGGGTCTATTGATTTAGAATTACATACATATTTGAAGTTGGCCGCACCTAGAATACCGGCTTTTTGTGGAAATCCCAAATTACACAAAAGACTATGTGACCCCCCTTTTAGACCCATCACAGATGGCAGGGGCTCAATCACATATGCTTGTGCTAAATATATTGACAGCATTATCAAACCACTTATTGACAGTGAAAATCAAATATGTAAGGATTCCTGGTCCTTTATGGAGAACATTAATAAATTAGAGCACTCATCAAATGCCATCTTTTTGACGATAGACGTCAAAGATTTATATACTGTTATACCACAAGTGATGGGGATAGAATGGGTGAGACAATTTATGTTGTCCAAAAGGGTCAGTGAAGACACTATTCGCCTGATTGAGACATTGTTGGAGGTAGTTTTGACAAATAACTACTTCTCCTTTGAAAACAGGTTCTATTTGCAAACATCAGGGGTAGCAATGGGCTCACCTTGTGGTGGATCCTTTGCAAATGCCGTCATGGCTTTCTGGGAAAATTCTTTACTTTTTAAAAACGATTTGTTTCAGAAATATGTCACCTGGTACACAAGGTACCAGGATGACATATTTTGTATTTGGGTTGGCAACCAAGACACAGTCCCATTGTTTATAGAAGAAATTTCTAAAATGACTGATTTTTTAGAATTTACCTACAATTTAGGCGTAAATGAAATTAATTATTTGGATATTTTATTAATAAACGACAGGATTAATGGTAAATATAAAAGTTTGATTTTTAGAAAGCCAACGTACTCTAATTCTCTATTGCATTTTACAAGCAATCATCCATTTTTTCAGAAAAAAGCAGTAATTAAAGGCCAGATTGTACATGCAGCACGCATGGTATCTGACCGACAAGATTATGAAATAGAATGCAATAGATTAAAGAGTATGTTTTTAGTCAGAGGGTACCCCCCTACATTAATTTTGAATATAATAACAGAGGTTACATGTAGACGGGAGGAAGGTTCCTTATTTCCTGTATTAGGATTTAAGGATTTCCATGGCTCCATTGTCGATCAAGGTTTGGGCGATGATCAGAAGGGCATTGTAGGCAGGAGGAAAGCAGGTAATAATGATTACCGCATTAGCTTTATGCATACTTATTCTTTAGATTTTAAAGAAATTAGGGAAGTCATCTTTAAAAACTGGGATGTGTTGAGAAATGATAGACACTTGATAAATCTATTAGGTGACACACCCAAGATTACATATAGGAGAGGTGAAAATTTAAAGGTCTTATTGGAAAGAACTAAGAATAAGACCAATTCTAATAGACAGCATGGGATGTTCAAATGTGGCTCTTGTGCGCAGTGTAAGTTCATAAAAGTAGGTAACCAGCTGAACATTAATAATAGAATATATAAGATGAATGACTACTGTAATTGTGAAACAAAAATAGTAATATATGTGGCTTTATGTAACCAGTGTAAGGCATTTTACATTGGTAAAACAGAGCGTAAACTAAAATGTAGGATATATGAACATCAGTACGCTATAAGTAAAAAAGACATAAATAATGCCTTAGCTAGGCATGTTATTGAAAATGAAGGGCATACCTTCAGTTTCACAATTTTACAGAAAAGCCTTGTTGATAACAGAGGTGGCCCTTGGCAGATCCATTTGGAAATCAATGAATTGCTCTGGCAAATACGAACCAGAGCTCATATTTTTCCTGGTATTAATGAAATGTTATCTATAAAGCCAGTTTTAAAATTATTAACATGTAACAGATAAAGTATACTTTTAACAGTCAGGTTAATTGTATTGGTATAGATGTAGTGATTTTAAACTGGTTTTTATACTTATATTTATTATTATTTTTATTTATTACTTTTTATTGAAGCTCTATTTATTTATTGTATCTTATGCAAATTTTAATATGTATAATTAGGACATTATGACAGTATTTCTATTTGGGAATTACATTCTTTGTCAAGATGTGCTTTTTTATATATATATATATATTTTTAATAAGGTAATAGTTCTGGCTGAAGCTTAATATGTTGGTCTAATAGACTATTTAGTTATGAGTAGCGTAGCACCTTAAGGTTCCCTGGACAACGCAAAAGTAATTGAATGCATTTTAAACTGATTGGAGACTTGTAATGTGATGTCCTTATAAATACTGATATTAGATGGTGGTTTAAAACTTTTGTCTGATGAAGGCGGGTTATTTTACTTGCCGAAAGCGTGTACTTGTTTTTAACGCTCACTTTTATTATTTGGTATAATAAACTGCAATCTTGAATATTGAAGAGGCGCTGCTCTTATTGTGACCTGTTTTGTCACTTTATCAGTTTATCTGTTTTGTTTTCTTGTGGATTATCCTGTAGTTATGAAAACAAATTTGTCACTGATTCTAAAGACAACCACAAAGCATTCTATAGCTATGTCAAGAATCTCAATGGCAACACTCAGATCTGCTCTGAGTTACAGCACAATGACACTAAATATACAGAACCAACTGATATTGCCAACATCCTGGCAGATAGGTTCAGTGCTAACTTTACCCCCCCTCTCACCCCCTAAAGGGCCTATCTTTATACCAGAAGAATGCAAAGTTCCTGTAATCACGACTGCACAGGTAAAAACTTCACTCTCCAAAGCCAAGAACACAGCATCCATGGGACCTGACAACATCCCGGGTTGCCTTCTACATGAACTACAGAATGAACTGGCACCCCACCTAAGTACCATGTTCAATCATAGCCTCACCTCAGGCTTTGTGCCCATTGAATGGTGCACCATGACAGTTATCCCACTCCACAAAGGGGGGGGCCACAACAGACCCCAGGAACTACCGCCCCATTAGCCTGACGAGCCTTGTCTGCAAGGCCATGAAATGTATCATCATGGGGCTCATAAACAAAGACATTGGAGATCTCCAAACTCTGGACCCCACACAGTTTGGGTTTGTAAAAGGCAGATCATGTCTCCTAAACCTGATAGACTTCTTTGAAATAGTCACCAAAGCCATAGATGAGGGTAAGGTGGTTCACACAGCCTATCTAGATCTCGCCAAGGCATTCAACACTATACCCCACTCTGGAATTATAGATAAACTCACTAAACTAGGTATAAATCCCTATGTCACAAGATGGGTTGTCAACTGGCTTACGGACAGAACCCACACTGTGAAAGTAGCAGACTCTAAATCAGACTTCAGACCAGTGACAAGTGGAGTACCACAGGGTTCAGTCCTGGGTCCTCTCCTGTTTGGTATCTACTTCTTTGAAGTACAGGCTAGCACAGAAGGTCTTTGGCTAACTAATTTTGCAGATGACTGCAAACTAGGAGCCATAATTGAAACTCCTAATGATGTGGACATCCTACAAAAGGGCCTCACTGAGACAGATGCCTGATGTCAAAGACATGGTCTCAAGCTCAATGCCAAAAAGTGCATTGTCATCCCCTTTGGTAAAAACTCTGTACCCATAAACTACCACATAGGTGGTAGTCTACTTAACACCAAAAGTGTGGTAGGAGACCTTGGGACACAAGTGGACAGTAGTCTCTCCTTTGATAATCACATCACCACAGTGGTCAGAAAATCTTTCTACGTGGCACACTTCATCACAAAAGGTTTCTCATCCAGTAAAAAAGAGGTTGTTGTTCCCCTCTACTCATCACTCATTAGACCCATTATAGAGTACAACGCCCCTTTTGGTATGTACCTCACAAGACATCTACAACAACTGGAAAGGCCACAAAAATACCTCACAAAGAGGATTACTGGCCTCAAACAGATGCCTTACACAGACCGTCTCAAAAAACTCCAGCTTTACTCAGTCGCATATCGCCTACTCAGAAGCAATCTCTGCCTAACAAACAAAGCTATGTCAAACCCAGAGCTGTTGGACATGCTCCACTTAAAGAAATCCCAATCCCTCTGAGCTACACGCTCTAGGGACCTAAACCTTGTCACCACAATAAGCAGAACATGCTGGAGGGATAGATTCCTGTCCCAGAGTCTTCTCATACTCTGCAACAGACTACCTATATTTGTCAAACAGAGCTCCTCATTAACACTATTCAAGAAAAATCTTGATGATTGGATGGGTAATAGGAAATTCACCCCGGGGATCACTTCTGTGGTTCTGCTTGACAGGGACACAGGAAAATAATTTTCTTGGGTGGTGAAAGCCAGGGTACCTTTTTGGCTAGGCTTATATAGGCCCTAGGGCCAATAGCCTAGTACCTACCTATGAACCTATGAACCATGGCACTAGACCAAAAATATCTTCCATTTGGATATATAAGCTTTTCTGGTTGAGGGTTTCCTTGCCTCCTGTAAAACACTGAACACATCCTCAGAAAAGGTGTGCTTGAAAGGGACCAAAATCCTATTACTCACAATGTCAGTTGCAGAGCGGACAAGTTTGGATTGATAACAGACCTCTTGTCCTGTGAGAAAATCCAACCAGTGAGGTAACTTGTGATGGTTAGCCATGGCCAGATGCATTATTTCTGATAGAGTAGTCTGCAATGCATTTTTAAAGTCTGACGACTCATTATAGTCCCAAAAAAATATATTCCCAACTACTTCTTTCTTCCCCATCAAACATTCAACATTTGCAATCTACCCGAGGAAACATTTTTTAATTCTGCTTGGGTATTAAAATACCTCTGCAAACAAATGAAATTTGAAAAATCCAACAATTCGAAAACCAAAAAGGAACACCAGCACAAACCAACTTCCAAAGACCACACTCGGACCAAATAGACTTAGCACTTTCATTCACTTTATTAACGTGAACTTCATCAGGTGGGTCCATGTATGTTTTTTCTGTTGAAGTTCACGTTAATAAAGTGAACATTTTTAGTATTAACCCAATCTATTTCAATAGTGTATATGTATATGTGTGTGTCTCTCTCTCTCTCTAGATATATATATATATATATATATATATATATATATATATATATATATATGTATAAGGGTATCGTACTAATGCCCAACGCACTTTTTCCCGAATCACTCATGGCCGAACAATACTTACGCAAAAATGCTGTTCACCAAAGCAGCTTTTTTGCGTAAGCATGCTGTTGTGGAGGCCGTACTACAGTGTGGATAAGGGAAGATTCCCTTTTCCCCACTATAGTGCAGTCTTGGAGTAAGAATATTAAAGTGGGGGGGTGTGGGGGGTGTAGGGGGCCATAGCCCAACTGCATAAATGCTTTTTTCTTTTCTTTTTTTTTTGACACATTTTAACGAAAGTGCTTTTTCGGTGATGTTGGGTTCGACTATTGCAGCTTCGTGCAACAGTCCTAGACCCATGTGTGTGTGTGTGTGTATATATATATATATATATATATATATATATATATATACATATATATAGATATAGGACAGGAACTTGTTCCACCCATATTTAAGGGACAGAGGGACAGGATAAACCTAGAATCACAGAGACCCATAACTTTACTTTGCTTCTTTGGAAAAGTAACAGAGAAGGTTATTTTATATAATTTATTATCGGCATTCAAAAATACTAGGACTTGAATCTATACAAGCATGCATATGCTGAAGATACATATATAACTACCTGCAACCTGATGCTCTGTAATAATGCAGTAACAATTATATTTGACAAATTGTCCTGTGGTATAACATACAAAAGCTTAATGTCAATGTTTGATAAGATCATGCAAAAACAATGATTATTAAATTAGAACTATTTATTAATGTAATTTTGATAAGATGGATAGCCACATGGTTTATAAATAGGACATGACAAAGACACATTAACTGGACAGGTGAATCTCTAGGTTAAAGTCAGGATGTCCTATAGAGCTCACTCATGCCCAAAACTTTTTACATCAGGTCTTTCTGATCTATCTTTTTCATTTGCGGTGCTCTATTGTCTGCATGAAGGCAACTTTAAATAGGTAAACAGCTTAGATCTGTCACAGATAGGACAAAACAACTTGAGTACTTTAAACCATTTGGGCACAGGAGGGTACTATGTTGATAAATTTATCAACAGCAAAGCCTGTGAGATTTCAGAGAGATAGACTGAAGAATGGATATTGAATGCAACATACTATGATTTAAAACGTGGATTCATTTAATAACCTGGGTATATGGGTAGACCAACTTTGAGGGGTTATTTTTCTGATCATATCAGCAAATTGGTTAATGATCATTTTAACTCTATAGGCTGTAAAAAAAAAAAAGATTCATATTAAGTCTAGGAAATTGGAAATTATGAAATGATGTATTGTAAGTTACACTAGACCCAAATTAGAGTATGGAATAATAGTTAAGAAATCTTATTATAAAAATTAGCTTAAGTATATTGGAAAGAGCACATAGAAAATATACCAAGGGCATGTGTGGATATGAAAGTTTAAGCTATTACAAAAGATTAAAATATTGAACTTTTTATTCCATTTCATATTGATATTTAAGTGGAGACCTTAACTAGAGACTAATTAGAGACAACTACCTCTAGGAATGTTTACAGTTATCAAGGGAGTAGTAAAGAATCAGGCAATCTGTGTAGGCGATGATGTAAGAATGAGAGATATAGTAACTGAAACTCTGTAAGAGTAGCCAATACATGGATAACATTTCTAATTATATTAAATCAAGCACTACTTCAGAATTTAAGAATGCCTTCTTCACTTATATGGAAATTAGTGTTCCGGTACATTTGCAAAGGCATCATTGCCCATGCCTAAAATAGTTGTATGTATATGCATGTGAAATGTGTAAATATAAATAAATATAAATAAGCTGTTTAATCAAGTGGTTATGTTACATATCCAAAGATACCTCCATTTTTATTTATGTGTTATTTTTAGGTGTAATTGTATTCTTTAAACTAATGAGTGTATATTACAGACATCTTGAATTGTCATGACTGATCAGCAAATTGTCTGTTTACAGCAAAATATCAGATTTGCTCTCCAATGCAATTTATGGTGATCCGCTGTGGCTACCCCTAACCGGGAAAAAGCCGAAAGAAGAAAGAAGAAGCAGCTCTCCAATGCAATTTACACTTTTTTTCTGTACAACTACTACAGTATATCAAAAATAGCAATGTATGCCTAGATAAGTCATTAATTGCAAAATAGTCAAATAAATAAAACCATGACTTCACATGAGACCTGTGTGTCTGCTTGCTTATTTATTTTTGTTAAATAAATGAAATCACAATTTCACATGTAATGTCTGTCTCTGTTTATTTATGTATGTATGAAAGTAAGCTGAAAAGCTGTTTTAAGTAAATAATATGTAGAGCATTTAGCTGGTTAAAATAAGAGTATTCTAAGGATAAATAAGATCAACCTACAACTGATCAGGAGGTGAAGAACCAGTGGCTGGCTCCAGCCTCAGGAGCCACAGAATGGAATATAGTACAGTGCCTGCAACATTACCAAACACTGTGCCTACAACGCAGATGCCCACACACACGTTTATCATAGACTGGCACTTAAGAAGTAGCAGTTTTCTGCCATGAGAAGGGTACCCTGCTTACCCAGCTTCAGGTGAGGGCTGTATTGAAGAAAACAGTGGAGTGATCAAGTTTGGACCCCAAACATATACCCCACACTCAGTTAGATTCAATGCTCATTTAGCATAGTGACAGCTTCTCATGGACATTGGGAAGGACATCATGGGAGCACATCAAGAAATTAGGAAAATGGATGTACAACACTTATGAAAGATAGCTGAAAAATAACTTCTTATACCACATCTAAAATTGTTGTCTCTTATTTTCAGAAACTGGGTGTTACCTGTAAGACACACATTGCACCTTCCAACAATAGTTTTCCTGCATGTTTGATCACCTTGTTGGTGTGCTTCCATGTGAATGGAAATACCTGCATTATATATCACCTTCTAGAACATGCTGACATTACCTGCGATGTATTGTAGTACAAAAGGTGTAATGTAAAATGTGTGTTAAAGCCCAAATTATGATAGTTACACTGAGGCCACACAGTTTGCTGAGCTGTACACCCCTCCACAATCCTTACTGTTACCTACTATTCATGGTGATACTTATGTCAAGGGTTCAAAGGCCATTTCTGATATGTGCAGTTCTTGATCTGCAGGCCATTCTTCATCAGACAGAGTGCTGTCCATCATTATGGTACATGGCCATTCCACCCTGCTTGACTGCTTACAGCTATGCAACATGCACACCACCATGAACACCTACAACAAAGATTGTAATATTTTATAGACACAGAAATAGAACATGCCTGGCACAACAGATTTCTATCCAAAGGAATCCTATACTTATTGAATGAACTTCCTGTGCATGTCAAGCAATACTACACATGATCTGTATTCAGTAGTATTCTGAATAAGTGGTCTGGAAATCATAAATCCTCTTTGGGGTATGCAGCATGGTGCTTCTTGACCATGGAGCTTAACTCACTCAGCAATGCTCAGGCTTAGTTGGCTACGCTTATCAATGGTCTTTTGAGCTGCATGCCTAATATATACCTATGAACTTATCAACCTAATATATAATTACCAAGTATCGTACAAATGTGCATGCTGCATATAGAATATAAATGCACACAAAAACATTGGCTTATTAATGAATGTATTTCTATAAGCCACCTCATCTGAATGTCATAATATGATCATTGGTATATACTACTGACCACACCAATTATCATACTACCATGACTGTGATACAGATATCTCTAAATGCACATGGCCTGCATAGCAACATTTACTGCACAGTTTAGCTCTGTGCTACTTTTCCTTTCTGAATACCTCCTAGTGTGTTTTATGTCCTGCAAGAGTACCAACTATATACACACATTGCAAGGTATCTCTAAACAAACAATTACATTTGTTTATTTCAATATGTAATAAAACAACAAATACATGTGCACTGAGCTCTCCAAGGTACCATGAATTATACCTAACCTCAGTTTGAAATCATTGGTCCAATTAAGTAATTCTACAAGTTAGCACTATTAAACCATAAGCACTACTTACTCTTATACTCTCTATGATTACCCTGCCCTCTATTGGTCCATCTTAAATTCAGTTTCCCTGTTACTCTAGCATGTCCAAAGGTCAGTCAATGGTTTCCTCTCCAGTCCAGTTGATAAATCTGGGAATTTTGAGGCAATGTTACAACTGTCTCATGTACACGGACAACTCTCTCCTCCTCCAAACAGGTTCAAATATATGTGAGAGATGCAACTATTTAGCCAAACTGGAGGCTGAGCTCTCTCATCTCAAAACTGGTGTAACCAGTCAGGAGGAGAAGGTAACCTCAAACAACACAATTCCAGTATCACATAGTCCCACCACATCAGCGAACCAAACACATAAATACACAAAAACATACTCGGAGGCTCTAAATAAAAATCTACCTAAGCAACAGAGACCTCCAAAGCAGACATCCAAGCAAATGCTACCTCAAAACAAAACACACACAACACATAACCCACAAAGTCAGTGTGCCAAGCAGCCATAGCCCTTAAGGCTGAATAACACACCTGATACTCTTGTTATAGGTGACTCTATTGTCAGACACACTGACGTCCTGCTCACCAGGCTGAATAAAGAGAAGGTCACGCTGAGCTGCCTGTTGGGTGCTAGGATCCGACACATAACGGAAGCACTCAGGTCACTCCAAAGCAAATACAAATATGACTCAGTCATTGTACATGCTGGTGTGAATGACCTGAGACGTACCTCCCTGGACTACATGAAAAGAGCCATAGAGGAGCTCTCTGATCATGTAGCCCAGGCTGGTATGACCCTGACCTTGAGCAGCATCTTACCCTCACCTAGAATGATGCCACAGTACAAAGACAAAATGATCGATTTTAACAACTGGCTAAAATTTTGGTGTCATTCAAAGGGGATCCAGTGTCTGTCAGCCTGGGATGACATGCTCGACAAGCCACGTTGCTTCGCTAGGGATGGCTTGCACCTGTCACCACTGGGCTTTCGGATATTGGCAAAGGCTCTTGCCACCCCCATAGTGCCTTTTTTAGGCAAGGCTCAAAAGTCAAACCCACCCCCATAGACAGCACAAGGAACAAGAAACTAAGAGTAATGCTGCTAAACGCCAGAAGTCTTAACCTCAAGATGCACGCACTTGAAGCTCTCCTCAGTATGGAGAACATCGATATCTGTGCAGTGACAGAAACCTGGTTCAAGGCTCCAGAGAGCACCCCAGCACTACCAGGCTATACCTCGTATCATGCTTTTCGGCCCCAAAACCCAGACCAAACCACAAAAGGAGGGGGAGTTTCCATATTTATCAAGGATATCCACACCTCCAGGTTAGTGGCATTGCACGAAGTATCGGAGACCATCCATGTGCAACTAACAGTGGGCAAGACTTCTTTTCAGTTTATAGCACCCTACAGACCACCCTCTCAAAGTCAGGAATCCCATTCAGCCTTCCTGAAAACATTGGAGAACATGAAGATCTCTCCGAACACCATTATATTGGGCGACTTCAACTACCCAAACATTGACTGGGAGCACTACTCAAGCCCCAGCACCTTAGCCCAAAGATTCCTGGAAATTATAAACTCAAATGCTATGGAACAACTAGTCACCACTCCCACAAGAGGGGACAACATACTAGACCTGATCATTACCAACATGGGGACTCTGTGCTCCACACCAGAAGTATATCCCTCATTGGTAAGATCAGACCATAAATTAATTTCACTGGATGTCCACATCCCGACCCCACCCCAGCCCAGAAAACCACAGTGAAAAACTTCTCAAAAGCGAACTTCTCACTTCTCAAAACCGAAGTGGAATCCTTCAAGGCCCCAGGGCCAGTGGAAACTACAGCCCAAACTGCAGAATCCTATATAAATGCATTCTACGGACATCTCCAGGAATGCATGGATCATGCCATCCCAAACAAAACCAAGACCCAATCATCCAAAGGCAGGCATCCAGTCTGGTGGACCCCTGCCATAAATAAACTGTACAACAGAAGGAGGAAGCTACTACATGACAGAGCAAAATCCCTAATAGGGAAGGCATCTCTGATCAGTACTAGCAAAAAATTACGATCCCTCATAAAATCCTCCAAGGCCAGCTTTGAGAGAAAAATTGCACAGGACACCAAAGACAATCATAAGGCTTTTTTCAATTATGTTAGAAACCTGGGATGCAACTCCCAGACTTGTTCTGAGTTGATTCTAAACAACAAAAAATACACTGAACCCACAGACATCGCCAATATCCTGGCAGACAGGTTCAGTGCAAACTTCTCCACCCCCCCCGCCCAAAAGAGCAAGTATCTATCCCGGCAGATGGCTGCCTCCCAAACATCTCAGATGCTCAGGTGAAGGCTGCCCTCTCCAAAGCAAAAAAGACTGCTTCCATGGGACCAGATGGCGTCCCAGGTTGTCCTACATGAACTCCAAGAGGAACTAATCCCTCAAATAAAACAGCTATACAATCTCAGCCTCACTACAGGATATGTGCCCACAGAATGGCGTACAGCAACAGTGGTCCCACTCCACAAAGGTGGAGCCTCTACGGACCCTGGAAACTATCGCCCCATAAGCCTGACTAGCTTAGTCTGCAAGGCTATGGAGAGGATCATCATGGAGCTCATAAACAAAGACATTGGGGACCTACAGACACTAGATCCTACACAGTTCGGCTTTGTCAAGGGCAGATCCTGCCTTTTGAACCTGGTTGACTTCTTTGAAACAGTCACCAAAGCCATAGATGAAGGGAAGGTAGTCCACACAGCCTATCTGGACCTTGCAAAGGCATTTGACACAATACCCCACTCGGGCATCATAGATAAGCTATCCAGCTTAAATATAAACCCCTATGTCACAAGATGGGTCGCAAACTGGCTCAAAGACAGAACCCACAGAGTGAGAGTTGCTGGAGCCATGTCAGACTTGAAACCGGTCACAAGTGGCGTCCCACAGGGTTCTGTCCTGGGTTCTGTCCTGGGACCACTCTTGTTCGGTATATACTTTTCCGAGGTACAGGCAAATGTGGGAGGACTATGGCTCACCAAGTTCGCAGACGACTGCAAACTGGGCGCCATAATCAACTCTCCAGCTGACACAAACATCCTTCAAAAAGGTCTCACAGAGACAGATAACTGGTGCCAGCACCATGGTTTACAGCTAAATGCCAAAAAATGTATAGTCATACCCTTTGGCAAAAACAATGTGCCCACAAATTACCACATAGGCGGAAACCCATTAAGTACAGAGAAAGTTATTAGGGACCTGGGGACCCAAGTTGATAGCAATCTCTCCTTTGAAAACCACATTGCCAAAGTGGTTAGAAAGACCTTCTACATAGCCCACCTCATCAGGAACGGTTTCACATCTAGATCAAGAGAGGTAATCATGCCCCTTTATTCATCCCTCATCAGGCCCATCATAGAATACAATGCCCCTTTTGGGATGTACCTTACCCGACACCTGCAGCAATTAGTAAGACCCCAAAAGTATCTCACCAAGAGGATCAAGGGTCTCAAACAGATGCCATATGCTGCTCGGTTAAAAAAACTTCAGCTCTACTCAGTTGCATACCGCCTACTTCGAGGCGATCTATGCCTGACATACAAAGCTATGTCAAATCCAGAATTAATGGACATGCTCCACCTCAGTAAATCTAAATCCCTTAGAGCTACACACTCGAGGGACTTGAACCTCAGCACAGAAATAAATAGAACTTGCTGGAGGGACAGGTTCATAACCCAGAGGCTCCCTTTGCTCTGGAATAGAATTCCAGTTCATGTGAGGCAGAGCACCTCACTGAATCTCTTCAAGAAGAATCTCGATAGGTGGATGGGGGATGGTAGGTTTGTCCCAGGGATTACTCCCGTGTCACTATTAGACAGAGGCACAGTAAACTAAACCTTAAAAAGGGCACAGTATACTCAAATCAAGGGGTGGCGTAAGCCATACAGAATCGGGCTAGGCTTATAATTGCCCCAGGGCAGATAGCCTAGTATGAACCTATGAATCTATGAACCTATTTATTTTTCCCCCTTATTTCTTTATTCAGCTGTTTATTTGTTTGTGTAGTTACTAATTTAAGCTTGATAATCATGTAAGTGGGAGGCTGACAGACAACCTGAGCTCCATGGTGCAAGACACAAACAGAAAATTGTAAGTAGAATAAGTAATTATACCACTTTCTGAAGGAATGTCAAACAGTTAGGCAAAATTCAGAAGTGGAATTCAAGCAAGATGATAGTCGAAAAAATATAAGAAATGGAAATGAAGTCAAACTATAACTACAACGTTGCAGGCAATAATTGCATTATTGCTCACGTCTGAAATAGTTGTATGTAAAATGTATAAATATACATAAGCTGTTTAATAGAGTGGCTACGTTAAGCAGAGAAGGATCTCTTCATTTTTATTTTGTTAGTTTTATGTGTAATGGTGTTCCTTAAACTCATGAGTGTGTATTATAGATGTATTTCAGTGTCGTGTTTCATCAGCAAATTGTCTCTTTGCAACAAAATATCACAATTGCTTTTACTTGTAATTTACATTTTTTCACTTTAAAATTGTTACATTATATCAAAAATATCTATCTATGCCTAGACATGATAGTTATGAAACAGTCAGATAAATAAAACTATCACTTCACATGGAACCTGTGTGTCTGCTTGCTTGTTTAATTTATTTTGTAAAATAATTGAAACTAAAATTACGCCTGGAATATGTGTCTGTTTACTTATTTTTGTATGTATAAAGTTATACTGGCAAGTTCTAATTAGATGCAAAAAGTCTGTCTACTGCAATAAAAGCCATTAATTTCTTGTGATCTCATGACATTTCAGGTATAATTGAAGGCATACACTCAATCTTATAATGTAGAGAGTAAAGCCTTGACAGAAACATTTAAATGGCTAAAGTCATTACCAAAGTCAAAGATAAAACAGACAGCAACTTTGCTCAAAAGCAGCAATAAAGTACAAGTAGAAGACAAAGTCCATACGATTCAAAGATGACTAGTTACTCCCCAAGAAATACCCTTTACCATTTATTCCCCCACTGTTACTAAATCACGGGTCCTCACTGTGCTCTCCACAGCTAAACACACTACAGCAATGGGCCCTGATAACACCCAGGGATACCTCCTCTATGGTTTGAAAAATGATGCATCAGGCCCTCTAGAATGTCTATTCAGCCACAGCCTCCAGACAGGATTCATCCCTAGGAATGCAAGACTGCAAAAGTCATCCCTCTACATAAAGAAGGACCATCCACAGACCCAGGTAACTACATACCCATAAGTTAGACTAGTCTTATATACAAGGCCATAGAAAAAGTTATCCTGGATCTAGTAAATACATAGCAAATCTTCAAACATTGAATCCATCCCACTTTGGTTTCAGCAAGGATAGGTTCCATCTACTAAACCCAGTGGATTACTTTGAGAAGGCCACTGGAGCCATGGACGATGGGCAAAAAAGTGCATACTGCCTAACTTGAACTGGTAAAGGCATTCAACACACTAAGGAATTATACACAGACTCTAAATTTTAGACATAACTCCCTATGTAACCCGATGGACAGTCAAAAGGCTCATGGATAGGACACATGACATTAGGATGGGGGAATCCATCTCCACAAATAGGCCTGTTACTACTGGTGTTCCACAGGACTCAGCTCCGAACTATGAACTTTCCCACTACCTCTGTCACCAACTTGGTGGATATGGGCATCCTGAGGCAATGTAGAAACTGCATCATATTTAATGACAACCAGTTACGTATTAAATAAACTGATCTGGTATGTGAGAGATGAATTTACACAATGTCACTGGAGGTAAAGTTGTCACATAAAACCACTCCTAATGTCAATAAGGTTGTCAGTAGTATACGCACTGCACCAATCACACACAATTCAAAGCAGAAACATAGACACATATATGATGAGGCATTTAAATGTAACCTACCTAAACCCAAATACCTCTCTGGTGAAGTACACATAATTAAGTCCCTCAGCAACCCTGAATGCACTCTTTCAAAACAACAGCCACATCAACCCATACAGCCACATCTTATGGAACCTCTGCTTCTAACCCCATATGGCAAGTCACCGCACAATCTAACATTCTAGTCAATGGATGCCCAATAGTGAGACACACTGATGTCCCTCTCACCAGGCTGAGTAAAGAGAAAGTCACAGTCAGTTGCTTATCAGGGTCCAGGATCCACCACATTACAAACGCACTCAGGCTGTTGGACCACAAGTACCAGTATAACTCAATCATAATCCATGTGAGTGCAAATGACCTGAGATGTACCTCCCTACACAATATAAACAGGGACATTGTGGTACTCTCAGAATGTGTGTCTCAGGCTGGGATGAGTGTAGCATTAAGCGGCATTTTACCTTCTCCAAGGATGATGCCACAATATGAAGAAAAGATGATGACTTTAATTGGCTTAGTTTCTGGTGTCATTCCAAGGTGATGCGATATTGGTCAGTATGGAAGAATATGATTAACAGACCATGCTTCTCTGCCAGGGATGGTCTGCTCCTCTCTTCAAGTCATTCAAATATTAGTTAAGAAATTGTCCTCCCCACATAGTGCTTTTTTTACATAATGCCAAACTGAAAGTATTTCTAAAATAGCAAATTAAAACCAACAAAATATAAAGGTGTTACTGGTCAATGCGAGGAGTCTAAACCAAAACCTCACTCTCTAGAAGCTCTGCTAACCTTAGAGAATGCTGACATCTATACAGTCACTGAGATATGGTTTAAAGCTGTGTAGATCACACTTACAGTACAAGCTTATAATGCTTTCTATATATTTAGACCATCCACTACACAGATGAGGACTAAAGGTAAAGGTGCCTCAATTTATATTATAAACAAATATACCGCTCAAGTCTTGGAGCATCTCCATATTCTAATCACAATACGCAAAATCCAATACCACTTCTCTACAAGCTATATGCCCCCATATAAGACAAAGGATACCCATAACATACATTTAAAATTGCTGGAAACACTCACCATACAAACTAATATGATATTCATGGGTGACTTTAATTACCTAACTATTAACCGGGTATCATATATGACAAACATACAGGCACAGAGTCTCCTGGATTTTGTAAACACAACCTCCTCTGTTGACCACATTACCAATACACACACACTCCCACATACACCATACACACACACACACACACACACACACACACACACACACACACACACACACATTTATGCATTTACATGTTTATATATATATATATATATATATATATATATATATATATACACACACACACACTTATGCATATACATGTTTATATATATATATATATATATATATATATATATATATATATATATATATATACACACACACACACACACACACACACACACACACACACACACACACACACATATATATATATATATATATATATATATATATACACACACACACACACACACACATATATATATATATATATATATATATTTATATATATCTATCTATCTATATATATATATATATATATATATATATATATATATATATATGGTTCCCTATCAGAAGCCTGAAACACTATAAGCTCGAAAATCAAAATCCTGAAACCAAAAGCCTGAAAACTCAAAATCCTGAAAACCCAAAATCCTGAAACTCAAAATCCCGAAAACACAAAATAGACATACTGACGTCATTGTGGCTTTGCTATTGTTAGCCCTGTGGTGTTAGGTCATGCGTTGGGTTCAGGTAAGTGTGCAGTTGGTTTTATGTTAGGGTTAGGGGCGGTTTAAGTGAGTTAGGGTTAGGGTTCAGGTTAGGCATGTATGCAATAGTGATAAAAATTAGGGTTAGGGGCAGCTTAAGTGAGTTAGGGTTAGGGCGTGGGGTTAGGTGAGTGTGCGATAGTGACGGACCTTAGGGTTAGGGTTAAGGTCAGTCGGTAGATATTAGTGTCTTTGTATTGGCATATTAGCATTATTTGTGTTTTCGGGATTTTGAGTTTCAGGATTTTGGGTTTTCAGGATTTTGAGTTTTCAGGCTTTTGGTTTCAGGATTTTGATTTTCGAGCTTATAGTGTTTTAGGCTTCTGATAGGGAACCATATATATATATATATATATATATATATATATATATATATATATATGTATATATATATATATATATACACACACACACACACACACACATATATATATATATATATATATATATATATATATATATATATATATATGTATATATAAATAGTTATAGATATGTATGTACAGTATATGTATATATGTATAGATCCATCCGTCCTCAACCCCTTTTTCCCCATTTTGTAGATGGGGCAAGGGTTTCACTTCAACAATGACAATAATCTCGAGCCAAGGTTTACACCACTGTAGCCCTGCCACGGTAGTTGATTCGTACCACACACTCACACATTCAATCTCAACCTATGGCCAGTTTATAGTGTCCAGTCTACCTGCTGCATGTCTTTGCAATGTAGGAGGAAATTGGGAGCACCCGTGACCACATGGAGAACATGCAGATTATGCACAGACAGCACCCTAGCTGAGAATCAAACTGGAGAACTTCTTGCTGTGAGTCAACAACACTAACCACTGCATGACTGAGCGCATGCCCAGACACACACACACACACACACACACACACACAGAAACATATGCCCACACACATATTAAATATATATATATATATATATATATATATGGGTCTACTACTGTAGATCAAAATTAAACTATTTTGAAATACGATAGTAGTGTCCCACTAACACAAAAGTACACTTCAACGAAAGTGCACTTTCGCGAAAATCACTAGAACGAATGAAGGGTTAGGGCTTGGGTTATGGATAGTGGATAGCTAGTAGGGCTATCCACTTTCCTTAACCCAAGCCCTAACCCTAAGGTCCGTGACTACCACATCACAGTGCAGGAAACTGTATTTCCTCAACTGAGCAGTAGTTATGGACCTATTTCCTGTACTGTGGTGCGGTAGTCACGGACCTTAGGGTTAGGGTTTGGGTTAAGGATAGTGGTTAGCCCTACTATCTATCCACTATCCTTAACCCAAGCCCTAACCCTAAGGTCCATCACTACCTCACCACAGTGCAGGAAATGTCCCGTTCGACTTAGTGACTTTCACGAAAGTGCACTTTCGTTGAAGTGCACTTTAGCATTAGTGGGACACTATTATCGTATTTTGAAATAGTGCAATTTTGATCTACGGTAGTAGACTCATATAGATATATATAGATATATATATATATATATATATATATATATATATATATATATATATATATATATATATATATATATATATATATATATATATATAGATATATATATATATATACATATATAGTTTCAGTTCATATTACCGAAATGTTGAAATATCGAAACCAAGACATCGAACATATACAATACAGCACACAACACACAAACCATAACACCCACACCGCAAAACAATTAAATACAACAAAACACCATACAGACACACACCTACACTACACAAATGTAGGGGGCCAAGCCCCCCTGCACTCCCCACACCCCCTACTTATATATACTAACTCTGAGATCACACAAACAGTAAAGAAAAAAATAATCACACACAGCCAGCACACACAATCATACCTCCACCTCCCTACCCTAACCCACTTGTACATGTTAAGAAAACACTCACGCACACTCACTCACCTAAAAACTGCAGACACCATCCCAGCCAAACACTTCCGCAACATAACTTACATGCATAAGCGCGAATTCAACATAGTCCTATTCGTGCTTATGTACTTTCTCTATTTTGCAGTTTTGACTTCATGGACACGAATTTCTGAAATTCGATATTTCAGCAATTCGTGTTTATAAAGCGAAACCATATATATATATATATATATATATATATATATATATATATATATATATATATATATACATACACACACACACACACACACACACACACACACACACACACACACACACACACACACACAGGTGGGTATTGCTGAAAAACCAGAGGAGTAGTATAACTGTCCCAAAAGAAATTGTCTTGCTCCCTAACTGAATTAAACAAACCTGCAAAGGAGAAAGCTATCCCTTAATGTCTACAGATCACTGACTTTGTTGTACGAGTTCTTCTCAGCTATCCAGATTTTCACTGAATGTTCAGATTTTTGCCTCATACCTTCAGTCTGTTCTTCATAAAGCTGGTGTTTTTCTGACTTTACTAAAAATAACGACATGCATTTTAGTTTCAAACTTTGTCTCTTATAGGAAATGCACACTTAATTCCAGGTAATCAATCAACTTTCTCAGTTTAGTTTACATGAAAAACTTTTTTATTTTTGCCAACTTCCCCCACCCAATAATTTTAATATTTGTCCAGATTTCTTGTGTACTTTCCTGCACTTTGAGAAGTACGGGAGCTATGGCAGAAATGTAATTTAAATGCCAAGATGTTTCAACATGGAATTAATTGATCCCTGCAATAATGATGTTTCCAAAGTTGGTGTGCATAAGATCTGTGCAACACCTCTACAGAAGTGAGCAGCTCTGGTATTATGGGGTTGATCCACTGGGTGAGATCACTGAAATGTCGCAAAGAGGGAGGGATTACAACATGGACGCTGAGGATTCACTCCAAGGTAAGAAGCTTTTTTTTTCTGGAAGGAGAGAGTGTCCCTTTAAGTAGCAGTAGGTGGTTGTCAATGAACATGAGACAATTGCAATATTGTCTCTGGGTGCCTATTTTAACCATGTTGGCTGCAATAACAGTCAGAAAGTGCAGCTTCATGGTTCCAATTGCTTGGCACTGTGGGCTGAAGGGTGAGTAGTGCCTAAGAGATTATTATGAGTTGCTTAACTGGAGTGCTATCTATCTAAGATGAGTAATACAAGTCTATACACAAACAGAAATGAATAATTTTGCATGACTACTGACTATTAAGTGAACTCATAATTTTTGGAGTAGGTTGTATTGAGAAAGATTAGGTTCTCCATCTGTACAGTGCACAGTTAAAATGGCTGTACAACAAGCAGTGCCTTGCAAACACAGGCAAAAAAGGATAGCAGATCTTCTTTCAGCTGCTCCCATTAGGGGTCACCACAGTGGATTATCTGTTTCCATTTCTTCCTGTCCTCTGCATCTTGCTCTGTCACACCTACCATCTGCATGTCCTCTCTCACCACATCCATAAACCTTATCTTAGGCCTTCCTCTTTTCCTGTTACCTGGCAGCTTCATCCTTAGCATCTTTTTCCCAATATATTCTGCATACCTCATCAGCACATGTCCAAACCAATGCAATCTTGCCTCTCTGGCTTTGTCTCCAAACCTTCCAACCTGGGTTGACCCTCTAATATACTTATTCCTAATCCTGTCCACCCTTGTCACACCCAGTGCAAATCTTATCATCTTTAACTCTGCCATGTCCAGCTCTGACTCCTGCCTTTTTTCAATGCACTGTCTCCAACCCATATAACAAGCTGGTCTCACTACCCTCTTGTAGAGCTTCCCTTTCACTCTTAGTGGTACTCATCTGTCACAAATCACTCCTGACACTCTTCTCCACCCACTCCATCCTGCCTGTACTCTCTTCTTCACCTCTCTTCCACAGTCACCATTACTCTGAACTATTGATCCCAAGTATTTAAATTCATCCACCTTCACCACCTCTACTCTCTGCATATTCACCATTCTTCTAGCCACCCTCTCATTCACACACATATATTCTGTCTTAGTCCTGCTGACCTTCATTCCTCTTCTCTCTAGAGCATATCTCCACCTCTCCAGTGTCTCCTCCATCTGTTCCCTACTCTCACTACAGATCACAATGCCATAGCAGATAAATACAAGAAATTCTATTAATCCATTGGCCAATACCAAAACAGCACAATTCAAAGTTGTACAAGCATTCAGAGGTGTAGAAATGGCTAAGTTCTTCCTCTTTCCTCACCAGTATTTAAACCAGAGCAGTTCTGACTCAGATCACATGGCTGGCTGTGTGGCACTGAGGGATGAAGCCCTGACTATGACCCAGACAACCAGAGTTTGAGCTTTGCTTTGGTTGCTGGAAGAGGCGAGTGGACTGGACAGTCATGAGTAGTGAACTGCGGTTCTCCAGTAGTTGATGGAAGAGAATGTTCAGGTTGGCCAGTCACTACCTACTAAATGGGGACTTGTTAAGCTTTGAGATAGCCATGCTTAGGGACATGGGGCTGATGCTTCAAAGCAAGTGATACTAGCATTTGTTACTGTATGGGTGGTAGCATGATCCTTCACGTGGAGGATATAGGATGCCCCGCTGTGACAAACTCACTCATGCCAATCACCTGGGGTGGAGTAAGGGCCTAAAATAGAAATGTCATCATTGCTATGATGCTTGCGTATTTAAAATTTATGTCCATGGTTGTCCTTGATGATGGACCACCATGGAAGGCTCTTGTCCTTGCACAGGGGACTTCCTAGTTTTGGTTGACAAACTTGCTCAGGACAAATCATGGGAACAGCTTGATAGTTTTTAGGCACTGATGTAAAAAGCACCTAGAACAAGGGGAAAAAATTCTTCAAAAATACTTCAAGATCACACGATGGCACATCTTCCCTGCGACCAAATGATGTACCTATAATGCAGTAACCGGTCTTCCATAACTGACATGGTCTCAATGGCCATCCTAAATCACAAGGCATCCAAGGTCATGCAGTTCTGTTACTGTATATCTGGTGCTGATGGCACTGCCTTCTGATGAAGACAACCACATGACCAAACACTATGCAAACCCTTACTGGACCCAGTTGCCTATCTAATATTTTTGGGTGTCATGGCTAGGTTTAAAAATGCCCAGTGACATCCCTTCTCTGGGCCAGTGATCAAGGAGTCTCAATCCTCACTACAGAAACTGATGGGAGAATGTTCATTTTGAGAGAAATACACATGCACAGTATTTTCAGATGCAGCTCTCTCTGTAACAAGCACAATTACTCTTAAAAGCATACAGGGAATACACTCCAGTCTTGGGGCTGGACTCTCTCTCTTCAGGCCCCAAATAAGACTCCACACTGACCACTAAGGAGCTCCATGTCCCTATACTAAGTAGCTGACACACAATCTGAGATCTAATTTCACACACACACACACACACACACACACACACACACACACACACACACACACACACACACACACACACACACACACACATGATTACCCGCTCTGCCACCTTTGACCAGACTATAAGGTAGTTATATTGCCACCATCCAGTTACTCTAAGGCTCTAACAAGGGTAACCAATTATACTGAGTAAAATTAATATTAACACAAATGCTAGTGTTTCACCAATGCAGCAAGACTTTCAGGAGCAGCCACAGTGTCAGCAAATAAATATAAGTACTCGCCAAGTATAAAATATTCTCTAAAATACCAGATACACTGAGAAATTTAAATAGATTTAATAATAATTAACAAAAGGAAAACAGGACAATACTGAATACCTCTCCAAAACAAATACCAGAGTTTCAATCACAGGAAATATAAAATAAGACAGATGAATTGATTCACACAGATACAGAAAAGATACGCTTAGCTATTCTCACTATATTTTCCTAACTGATTAAAGAATTACTGTTCCCTATTTAAGTTATTTACTACAACAAGGCAAGATGATGTGGGTGAGTGATCTTTCCTGTTAGTTTTCATAAACAGACTGCTGAGTACGGTCTCTCTCTAGTATGTAAATATCATTTCATTGCTGGCTTACACAATGACATCACACACATCTAGTCACCTGACTCTTGTTCCCACACTACCCCATTTACTAGAAACTTGAGAGCCATGATCTAGAACAGATGTGTCATAATACACACCTAGAGCTTTGTTAACATCTGTTGCAGCATCTGGAAGCTGTGCATTCTTCTATGATACTATGATTATGCTCCTGAAAGACAGCAGCATTGAGCATTAAAGGGAGCAATAGTGTACAAGCATAAAACAAAGGCAGGATGGCTCAGAGATCAGGTGTTGATTTTTTTATCCATGAATTACAAATGTGTGGATGGCTTCTATGGGACGCTGTGAAAAAAATATAAGCTGTGGTGGAATGTAAGAGTACATGAAATATCTAAAAAACTGCTCTAACAGAATGTATGAATAAGCTGTATACCTGTTCACAATGAACTGTGTGTTACCTAACAGATACTGTAATGGGCAGGTTTAGATAGGAAGTGGAGTCCTTGTGTGTGAACAAATTAGATTTTTGTACATAGGATACACAACCAATGCTAGTCATACCATTCAACAGTGAGGTCTAAGGCATTTTCCTGCATGGTTTATACAAAATAAACAGCTATCCTTTCTAGAGCAGGTTTATTATGACGTTAACATGTTTGCCTCTAAGAACAGAGGTACTTAAAGATTTGTACAGAGCTACAGGCTTTGCAAGAGGCAGCTTTGTGAAGCTGCCAAAACTGACCGCAGTAATGTCTTCTTGAACAAGACAGCAAGTCAAGTATTCCAGTATACACATAAGTACACAAATAGTGGCAATACATTCATTAATCTAAACCTCTTCTTTGGTTGCAGTTTACAGGCCTGGAAAACAGTCATTGTAATGCTGTTTCACAAGGATAGCCCAACCACAGACCCTGGTAAACACAGACTCATTTGCCTCATTAGCCTCAGCTTGCCATAGTTTAGTTACTGTAACCTTCTCTTTTTTCTCTGTATACTCATGGAGCTTTTGTCCTCTGGCCTCTGCTGAAAAAGCGCAGTAACTCAGTCAGACTACTTTGGTCAGCAAATGTCAAATAAATAATAAATAACATTTCAAACCATAGGCTCCTTGCACATATTATTGGGGCATACATGTATGTGTTTTTGATTCACCCTCCTGATTGTATTAAATTAAATTCCTTGTATAATACCACACCACTTGTTAGAGCGTGTTTTAAATTTGTAGTTTTGAACATTTTTCCAGTAAGCAATGAAACAAAACATATGACCCAATAATGACAAAACTCCCATTTCAGAACATTTAGCCAAAAAAAAGCCACTCATACTTCTGTCATTACAATCCACCAGTATCAGTCAATAAACACAATCTCTGCAGAAGTAAAATTCATCCAAATAATTCCACATTAAAGAGATTTATAACTAATGAAGAGATTGCTGCTAGCAAACAACTTTACATTTCAGTGTTTCATTGGGTCTATATTATTACAGCGAAAGTTTAGCTTGTTGAACACCGAAATGTCGACAGCTAAACAGCCAAAACTTAAAACTGTGAATGGCCAGTTCCACAAATTTTTTCATAGGGAAAAAGCCTGCTTGGCTGTGATCGGGAATTTGGCCCTTTCCCCAGTGTAGATCAAGCTTGGAGTTGGTATATTTAGTTAGGGTTGGCGTAGGAGGCACAGACCCCCACATTGGGGGGAGGTATGGGGTGAAGCTCCTCAATTAATGTTTCAAAGTTTGTTTTCATGTCGGATGGCCAAGCAAAGCTTTTCCCTATGAAAAACTTTGCAGAAGTGGGCGTTTGCTGTTTTAAGCTTTCAACATTTAGCTATTGACGTACGGGTGTTCAACAAGCTAGGCAGTCGATTTTATAATATAGACCCATTTCATCTACAAATTCAGAGCCCGCTGCACTTGAAGCATTGATTGTCTACATTACATTCAAACATTGGTAAGCTGGTAGTCATACCTCTCAACCTCTTAGAGCAAGAAATCTGGACAAAGCCATAAATAAAAGTGTGACAAATGTGCAAAAACAGGGATATTTTTAAAATATTGCTATAGACTTAGAAAGTTGATAGACTAACAGGCTTTTCTTTAGCATGCATTTTTCTGAAGGGTATGAAGTCTAAAACTCCAATGTGTCATTGTTTTATACCTTAAGTCTTTAATGACTTGCCACTAATTTGCCAGAAAACCACAATGTTACAAAAAACAGACCAAAAATATGAGGCAAACATCTAGACATTCTGTGAAAATCTGTACAGTTGAGAGGTATGATAGGGGTATATTTTTTCAGTGTTGCACCTTTTAACTTAGAAAGTTGCTAGAATGACAATATTTGTGTTGGCATGCTTATTCTGAAGGATATGAAGTATAAAACTCATATATGTCATTATTTATTGACTTCAGTCTTGGCCTCTGATTTGCCACAAAACCTCAATTTTTCGAGAAACAGACCAACACTACATGTCTAAATCAGAACACTTCATAGATAGTATAGTGTTCTTAACCAAGGATTCCCACATCTAGTACCAACCCTGCCCAATAGCCATATATCACTACGTCCACTTTCACCTTCAAACCAATGAACTCATTATATATAAAACAACTCCAACTCAAACCATGCTCAGCAGCAACTGATGACCTTCCAAGTGAGTACCTTAAAATATCAGTCATTAGCATTGCTCATCTTGTCTCAATCTTTATAAATGAGCCAGTCTTGGAATCCCATGTTACCTTTCTTTGGAAACAATCACACATTATCCATCTACACAAAGTAGGAAATTCAACAGATATCACTAACCTTATGCCTATAGTGATCTTAGGTTCATGGGAGTATAGTAGATTAATTGCCCTGAAGTCAGAATCATACTGTGTACTCTTTGTTTATGAGGTGAAGACCTTAACCACCATGCTAAACCCACCCTCTATGAAATACTTGTAAAACATGGCTTCCATGCCTCCCATAGTACTAACACTGCACGTCTAACCCTTATAGATACTGTTAATAAAGAGAGAGATAATGACAAACTAGTCTCCCCTTCTTTATATACTTGTCGCAGCCTTCAATACAATTTGTCACAGCAAACTTCTACTTCAGATGTCCACATTAGGTGTATCGCAGAGCAGCCTTCTATGGTTCAAAAGCTAACTGTGTAATAGGTATCAATCAGTAAAATGGCACTTCGCCCTCTCTCCATACCTCCCATTCACCACTAGTGTGCCGCGAGGTCTCTTCTTCTTTAACACACCAGCACCCTCCACTGATCCACACAACAAGCTTCCCTAATACAATACACTGATGACTCCACACTCATACGTGTGTCAAATAACTTGGCACAATTAAAAAAAAATTACCCAGGAGGCTATAATAGACATTGAAACATGGCTTTGTAACTCACAACTCATGCTCAAACACCCCCAACAAAATGCTACCGTTTCACCCAGAGCTCTCTTACATGAAAAACGACATTTAAAATCCTCTCACTTAATAATACACCATCTAAACTGCCTTCTAATAGCAAATAACGAGGGAGGATATTAGATGCTTATAAATAATATTGAATAAAATAATAATAATAACAATAATAATAATAATAACAATAATAACAACAATAATGATAATAATAACAATAATAATAATAATAATAATAATAATAATAATAATAACAATAAAAATAATAATAACAATAATAATGATAATAATAACAATAATAATAATAACAATAACAATAACAATAATAATGATAATAATAACAATAATAACAATAACAATAATAACAATAATAATAACAATAATAATTATAATAACAATAATAATAATAACAATAATAATGATAATAACAATATCAATAATAACAATAATAATAATAATAATAACAATAATAATAACAATAATAATAATAATAATAATAATAATAATAATAATAATAATAACAATAATAATAATAATAATAACAATAATAACAATAATAATAACAATAATAATAATAACAATAATAATGATAATAATAACAATAACAATAATAACAATAATAATAATAATAACAATAATAACAATAATAATAATAATAATAACAATAAAAATAATAATAATGATAATAATAACAATAATAACAATAACAATAATAATAATAACAATAACAATAACAATAATAATGATAATAATAACAATAATAACAATAACAATAATAACAATAATAATAACAATAATAATAATAATAACAATAATAATAATAACAATAATAATGATAATAGCAATAACAATAATAACAATAATAATAATAATAATAACAATAATAACAATAATAATAACAATAATAATAATAACAATAATAACAATAATAATAATAATAATAATAATAACAATAAAAATAATAATAACAATAATAATGATAATAATAACAATAATAACAATAACAATAATAATAATAACAATAACAATAACAATAATAATGATAATAATAACAATAATAACAATAATAATAATAACAATAATAATAATAATAACAATAATAATAATAACAATAATAACAATAATAATAACAATAATAATAATAACAATAATAATGATAATAATAACAATAACAATAATAATGATAATAATGATAATAATAATAACAATAATAACAATAATAATAACAATAATAATAATAACAATAATAATAATAACAATAATAATGATAATAATAACAATAATAACAATAACAATAATAATAACAATAATAATAATGCTAATAATAGTAATGATAAAAGTGGATGATAACAACTAAGTCTGTAGATGACTGCAAGGTAGGAGCAGCCACTGAATCCTCAAATGACTTGGCCATTCCTGCAGGGAGGTTTATCTCAAATAAATAACTGGTGTCAAAATCATGGTCTGAAACTACATACCAAAAAATGCATTACTGTACCTTTTGGGAAGTCATCTGCCCCTGCGAACTACCACACTGACAATACATACATTCAGGATTTGGGAACTTATATGGACAGTGACTTAACTTTAGAATAAACCACGCAGAAACTTTGCAGTGTGGAGAATGTGAAGTTCACTCCTTAAAATATGTTATGCACCTAGTTTAGTAATAAAAATCGAATTTTAAAATATGTACTACAAAATAAAATAAACATTCAGAGATGAGTTAAGAATGGAATATGCTTTATTGAGACACACAAACAACCAATCCTAGTTGAGTATGATGAAAATTAAGTTTCTGCTTGGTTTATTAGTAGACTAGGTGCATAACATATTTCAAGGAGTGAACTTCACACCCTCCACACTGCAAAGTTTCTGCTTGGTTTGTTTTTGACTCAGTATACTTTGCATATTGCGTTTTCTGAGACTTTGTTGGATACCACAGATTTTTCTTTTGACTTCACTTTTGACCAACATGTGTATGTTGTTGTAAGAAAGTTTTTCTATATTGCACAGATTATAAACAAAGTGGAGGGTGGCTTAATGGTTAAGGTGTTTGCCTTTAAACACAAGGTGCAGGGTTTGAGTCTCACAAGGGATACTTAGCTAGGCTTAAAATGGCTCGCAAGGGCAGTTAGCTTAGTACTAATCTATGAACCTATCTATGAACCTATAAACCTATGATTATGTCTAGATCTAGGGATATCCACCTTCATTGGGCCAGTCATTGCACATAATGCCCCCTTTGTCATGTATCTGTTCAGGCACATGCAACAACTGGAGCTCTCACAAAGATACCTTATTAAAAGGATACAAGGCCTAAACAAAAGGTCCTACAAGGATTGACTGAAACCCCTACCACTATACTTGGTATCATACAGACTCCTAAGATGTGACTGATGTCTAGCATAGAAGGCATCTGCTGACCTATTACTAATGGACTTAATGTACATCAGTAAGTCAAATGGCATCAGAAATACTTTGCCTAGGCATCTAAACCTCTTCTACAACATTAACAGAACAGTTTGGAAGGACAGGTATATTTTGCAGAGGATACCACTGCTGTGGAACAGACTCCCCATCCACATAAAACAAAGTTCATTCCTGTCCATTTGATGGGAAACAGAAAATTTACCCCAGAACTGCCCCATGCACTGCAAATGGGCAGATGCAACTCCTAAATGCTATATCCTAGGCACGGTCCACTAAAATTATATATGGTATGATCCCAGTTATTCTCATTAGGGGTAATATGCAATTATCAACCACTGGACAGGTAAGGCCAATCTATAACCAACTGGGATTGGTTATTTCAAGCGCAGAAAGGGACATTAGCTAGGTAAAATGGCCTGCAAAATCAGCTAGCTTAGTATGTACCTTACCTATGAACCTATAATCTGACATTTGACATGCACATACAAAAATGCATAGAAAAACGGGCCAAAAACTTGGAAGTTTTAGAGATCTAAAAACATTTTCACCAACACAAATAAAACTACACTCGCCACTACTTAGCTCCTTCCCTCAGTAGTTTATGGAGCATCCATTCTTACTAACTTTCAGGCAGCACAAAAAGCAGAATTTGAGCAATGCTAGTGTAAAGTGGCTACATTTGTAGCAAATGCCCCTTTCAGAACCCACTACTGTATAGTACTGAAAGCCTAAATTGATTAGAAATAACCCATCAACTAACATATACAGAGTGTCTTCCCACCTACAACATTATCTAGCAATCATATGGTGTCTAGCACCAAATGCCATTCTACCCAACTATGTTTGTACTCCATCATTACGATTCAGTGAGGAAAATCCTTACTGTCCACATCACTTTGAAATCTGCAGGTCATGATCTATATTTATACCATTCTGCTAATGCCTGGGATTTCTTACCTGTATCCATAAGATCAACACTCTCCCTCCAGTCCTTCAAAATTATTCTGAAATAGTTCTTTGCTAAAATCTGTCTCTGTTTTTGCTTAAGCTCAGGATAACAATATTCCTAAGTATGAAGATGTTCCTGTTTATACCTCACTCCTCCTTACTCCCCTTTTTCACTCACTTCCTAACTTTATCTAGATATTTAATAACTTATTTTCCCTAACTTCATACTGCAATTCCTGTATGTATTATACTAGTTTACCTTTAACTTCTAAACACTGTCTAAAATTTCTGTGATAATTAAATTATTGTTATACAAGTTGTAATTATTTTAACTAATTTTGTCACATTATGTCTGCATTGCTATAATTATTTAAACTTGATGGTTTTAAAATTGTTTTAAAATTGTTTTTGAAATACTGTGCAACATTTCTCCATGGGCCTCCAATAAAAGACTTAAATTAGACTTTCCTGGTAGTCAGACATCAGTAAACAAATATCACGGCTGGCCTCGTCCTTACAAATGTTTCGTCTACCTACACCCCACAAATATAATATAATATAATATAATATAATATAATATAATATAATATAATATAATATAATATACAAGTTGTAATGATAACTACGTAAATGAAAACCAAGAAAAATAATTACACCCCAAATAAGGAAATCTGTGGAAATAACTGGTCACCAACACCACAATAAAAATCATTAGACTGAAAAAATGCAAAAGAAATATTACTGGTCATTAACTACTGCATATTGCTCAACTATCCCTGATTTTGCCTCAAACTATCATCCTTCTCCTTATAAAATGTTTTCTAGTTTCTGGTAAATCATTAAAGATTACAGTCAGTCCTTGATGTCAGACATTAGAGTTTCATACTTAATTTTTAGGAAATCCATGTTGTTGAAAATATGGTTATTCTCCTATTAACATGAACTAGGGTAATATTTAAAAGTCATACCTGATATTGGGCACGAAAATATTCTGGTGGTCATTAGTTTACTATAAACCCATGAACCTGCTACTTATCCACAAAGCAGGGCACAACAATACACTGAATACATCAATCCTTCTTATTTCTTCCTACAATGTATACTCCAAATTCAACATCTGACATAAGTAATGAAAGAACGTAAATAATCTCATACATAAAAACTTGCACTAACCTGTAGTATCCTTCAGTAGGCTTGTAAGTATGTACCAGAATGTCTTACTGGAGCCATGTTTTTGTGTGAAGGGGACCGCTGTTTCAGTTGAGCCAGAAAGAATACCTACACAGTATCTGAGCAATAAAACATGGCCATAATCACTGCCACATAAAGCACCAGAAGGTGAAGTGACAACTCTGGTTTCACAACCCCTCAATAACTTAAATGTCACTATCCACAAAAGGAAAACAGAATATTGTATAAAAAAGACCTAATAAGACACACTAAAACCTTCAACAATGACTACATCTTCTAAGTTCAGCTAAATGAGCTTTAATCCAGATTAGCGAAGCAAAAAGAACATGTCAAAACCTCCAAGAAACCCAGCCTCACACACAATCTGTGAAAAAATAGCCAGTTAGCAATAACACACATTGAAATTACTACACAATCAGAGTACAGAAAAACTTGGAACCTGTAAAAAATTAAATCTATAAGACAAACCTTTACACTATACAGTATAAACCATGCAACGTGGAAACAAAAAGTACATCAAATGCATACTGTCCGATGAAATTTCTCCAGAAATGAAACCAAATACAAGAGACGCCATCAATAACACACAGTTTAAATCTGAATCTTGCAAACATAAAAATGTTCACTTACCTGTAATGTCCATGTATGCAGTCTAAATAAGTCCCATTCATTTTTCAAGCAGCCATCTCCTACAAAGCTGACTGCCTCTCAAGATGACTAGCACAGACTCTACAAAACAGCTTAAACAGCAGAATATCATTATCTGTGACACTTACTCCAAACTTCAAGTCACCTATAGCAAATCATGACAGTCATTATAATCCCACTGTTACAAACCACAAAAAAATATTAAAAAAGTAGTAATTTAATAAAAAGGCTGCACTAACCTCTGATCCAACTTCCCCTTATCACAGAGTTCCAGAAATGAGCATGATTAAATAGAAAATAAAACAGCATACCCACCACCAAGCAATTAAGCCAAGCATTGTCTCTCCACATATTGCACTTAGACAACATCTGACTTTGCTGCTTTGTAATGAATGCATGAATAGATTACACTGGTTAACACACTCAGATATATACATACATTGAAATGCATAAGACATTTTAAACAACTCAGCATTTAAACCTCTCATTCAATGAAATGAAAGTCAGTACAAAACCAGAACCTAAGGCACTTAGCACCTCATCAAGTTGGATATGCCATTATCACCTCTGCTGCCACCCATTATTTAATTCAGTATGTCCAAGATCAAAAACAGTAAACAGAAAATCACGGATGACTGTAGCAATTTTACAATACTGAACATGCAACCCAAATGACTCAGGTTTCTCTTACCACAAACCTACAATTAGGTAAATATTTTTTACATGTTTACTCAACGTTTTAGTTAATGTAACTAACTTTAAGAAACTTAATGTTCAGTAGTGATAGATATAAAATGATAATAAAGCTCTGTATACAGTTGTAAGTGTCCTATTTATAGGCTTGTGCCATACTAGGAACAGATACGACAAAACAAATGGTGACAATCAGGGGCACCACAAATATCAGCTACCCAAGAGGAGAGTTGAGAAACACAGGATGGCATGAGATGAAACACATTCATTTTAATAATGTGCTTCCCCTGCAAAAAAAAAAAAAAAAACCTCTAAATGTATGAGTTGGGTTAAGCTTGAAGAAAATGGCATCTCAACATGGTCTGAAACATTAAAGCAAAAAGTACAGTAAAGTATTTTGACTGATACTTTTTTGGTGTAGTCACGTAAAACTGTTATGGTCTTGAAGTTCAGTAAACAGTGCACAAACTGTCTGTAAAAATACCATGCATATACCTTTTCTCCAAGTCTTCTTGAAACACTGAGAAAGATCAGTCGCACACACACACACACACACACACACACACACACACACACACACACACACACACACACACACACACACACACACACACAGACATGTGTATGTGTTTATGTGTATATATATATATATATATATATATATGGTTCTACCTGACATAGTCGAAACCACACAACACCGACAACGACATCACCGACACCACATAATCGACAGTCCATTAACACGAAACCTCACATACCCGACAACGAAATAACCGACGGTACACAAACACGAAACCCCATACACTGCACACACCACAATAACAACAATAAAAAACAAAACACATCCCCATTCCACAAACCACACACACAACACAAGCACACCAAAATCCTTACAAACCCACACTAAACCTTACCCTAACCCTAAGGTCCGTCACTATCGCACACGTACCTAACCCGCTTCCTAACCCTAACTCACTTAACCCACCCCTATCGCTCCCTAACCCTAACTCACTTAACCCACCCCTATCGCTCCCTAACCCTAACTCACTTAACCCACCCCTATCGCTCCCTAACCCTAACTCACTTAACCCACCCCTATCCCCACAGACCGTCAATATCCACACTTACCTGACTCGCACCCTAACGTCCGTCACTACCGCATACTCACACAGCCTTTTCCCATGTCGGCATCCTCGGCGTCGGTGTTGTCATCCGTCGTGTCGGTCTTCTGCATTGTCGATGTTCTGGAGCTCCGGATTCCATTGTCGGTCTTCTGCGCTGTCGACGAAGTCAGGTAGAACCATATATATATATATATATATATATATATATATATATATATATATATATATATACAGGTCTAGGACATTTCACTGAATGCATATTTCACAGAAAGTCAAATTAGTGTGCACTTTTCACTGAAAACTCAATTCACTGAAACACATTTCACTGAAAGTTATATATGGCCTTTTCCCCACTGTAGTGCGACCATGGAGTTCGCATATGGGGTGGTGTGCGGGGCACTTAAAATATGTGGGGGGCTACTCTCCCCCACACCCCCCTTATTATATGTACTAAATCAAGGGTCACACTTCAGTGGGGAAAAGGCCATATATAACTTTCAGTGAAATGTGCTTCAGTGAATTGAGTTTTCAGTGAAAAGTGCACACTAATTTGACGTTCTGTGAAATATGCATTCAGTGAAATGTCCTAGACCCATATATATATATGAGATCTGGACACATGCTCAACTAGCATATGTCTGAATCACAAAACATCGAACACACATACACAAAAGTGCTTAACATCGACACTCGCTTCCGTGTATGTGCACCTGTTTCGTAGATCGGACTACAATGCGTGTAAGGAAAAATTCCCTTTTCCCCACTGTAGTGCGATCTTGGAGTGAGAAAAATAAAGTAGGGGGAGTGGGGGCTGCAGGGGCCAAATATATATATGTAGATGTTTGTGTGTGTGTGTCTGTGTGTACATGCATATATATGTACACACATATGTGTATATATATATATATATATATATATATATATATATATATATATATATATATATATATATATATATATGGGTCCTGGTCTTATGATTGAAAGTACGTTTCATCGAACTGTACATGACTGATTTCATTTTCGCAGTTGTTTGCATGTCGACTTACTTGTACATCAACTGTACTGTTGACTGTTCAACTAAGCAATCTGTTGCTTAGATCACAGCACAGTGGGGATAAAGGAATATTCCCTTTTCCCCACTGTAGTGGGAACTCAGAGTGAGAATATTAAAGCAGAGGGGGACGTGAGTACTGTTTTATTTTTTTTTGTTTTTTGGCAATTTTTCTATTTTTTTTTTTTTTTTTTTTTGCGAAACTAAGTTCAATGTTGTAGGTTTCAATTAAATACTTTCGATGTATCAGCATAGATCCATATGTATATATATATAAATATCTTTATCTATAGATATTTATATATATATATATATATATATATATATATATACACACACACACACACACACACACACACACACACACACACACACACACACACACACACGCACACACACCAATGCATAGACAACACACACACATTATACACATACACAAATGTATCTGTATAGATGGATCCAGGACTATTGCACAAAGCTGCAATAGCCGAACCCAGCAACACCAAACACATTTTTACAAAAGTGCTTTTACCAAAAAAGCAGTTTCGTTAAGATGTGTCAAAAAAAAAAAAAAGAAAAAAGCATTTATGCAGGGGGTTTACACCCCCTTGCACCCGCCATGTGGGGGGCTGTGCCCCTACACCCCCTACTTTAATATTCTCACTCTGAGACCGCAGTGGGGAAAAGGGAATCTTCCCTTATCCGCACTGTAGAACGGCTTCCACAACAGCATACTTATGCGAAAATGCTGCTTCGGTGAATTGTATTTTCACGTAAGTAGGTTCGGCCATGAGTGATTCAGGAAAAAGTGCGTGGGGATTAGTAGGGAACCCATATAGATATATATATATATAGACGTGACGCACATTATTGAAGCACACGCTCTATATCTATATTCATGTACACACACACACACACACACACACACACACACACACACACACA
>NC_056747.1:1341835456-1341865456 GCF_019279795.1 Protopterus annectens
GCCAAACTGGAAGCTAAGCTCTCATAACTCAGTACTGGCATAACCAGTCAGGAGGAGAAGGAAACCACACTCATTACAATTCCAGTCTCACATAGACCTATGACAACAGCAAACCAAACACATAAACATACAAAAACATACTCAAAGGATATAAATAAAAATCTGCCTAAGTAGCAGAGACCTCCAAAGCATACACACAAGCAACCGCTACCCAAAAACAAAACATGTGCAACACACAGCTCACAAAGCCAGTGTGCTGAAGAGTCACAGCCCTTAAGGCTAAATAACACACCTGATACACTTGTAATAGGTGACTCTATTGTCAGGCACACTGACATCCCGCTCACCAGGCTGAACAAGGAAAAGGTCACGGTGAGCTGCCTGTCGGGCGCTAGGATCCGCCACATAACACAAGCACTCAGGTCACTCCAAGGCAAGTACAAATATGACTCTGTCAATGTCCATGCTGGTGTGAATGATCTGAGATGTACCTCCCTGGACTATATGAAAAGAGACATAGAGGAGCGTTCTGACCATGTAGCCCAGGCTGGTATGACCCTGACCTTGAGTAGCATCTTACCCTCACCATGAATGATGCCACAATATGAAGACAAGATGATCAATTTCAACAACTGGCTTAAGTATTGGTGTCATTCAAAGGGGATCCAATGCCTGTCAGCCTGGGATGACATGCTCGACAAGCCACAATGCTTCGCTAGGGATGGCTTGCACCTGTCACCCCTGGGCTTTCGGATATTGGCAAAGGCTCTTGCCACCCCCAAGGTGCCTTTCTTATGCAAGGTTCAAAAGACAAACCCACCTCCATAGGTATCACAAGGGATAAGAAACTAAGAGTAATGCTACTCAACACCAGAAGTCTAAACCTCAAGATGCACACACTCGAAACTCTCCTTAGCATGGAGAACATCGATATCTGTGCAGTAACAGAAACCTGGTTCAAGGCTCCCGAGAGCACCCCAGCACTACCAGGTTATACCTCATACCATGTTTTTTGGCCCCAATACTTGGACCGAACCACAAAAGGAGGGGAAGTATCAATATTCGTCAAAGATACCCACACCTCCAGGTTGGTGGCACAGCACGAAGCATCAGAGACTATCCATGTGCAACTAACAGTGGGTAAAACTGCCTTCCAGTTTATAGCCTGCTACAGACCACCTTCCCAAACTCAGGAACCCCACTCGGCATTCCTGAGAACACTGGAAAATGTGAAGGTCTCTCCAAACACCATTATACTGGGCGACTTCAACTACCCAAACATAGACTGGGAGCATTACTCTAGCTCCAACACCCTAGCCCAAAGTTTCCTAGAATTTATAAACTCAAATGCTATGGAACAACTTGTTACCACTCCCACAAGAGGGGAAAACATACTGGCCCTGATCATCACCAACATGGGGACTCTATGCTCCAGACCAGAAGTGTATCCCTCACTGGTGAGATCAGACCATAAACTAATCTCACTGGATATTCACATCCCGACCCGAGCCCCTGTCCAGAAAACCACAGTGAAAAACTTCTCTAAAACAAATTTCACACTCCTCAGGAGGAGGAATCCTTCAAAGCCCCCGGGCCTGTGGGAAATATGGCCCAGACCGCAGAATCCTTTATAAACACATTCTTTGAACACCTTCAGGAATGCTTGGATCATGCAATCACAAATAAAACCAAGACCCAATCTTCCAAAGGCAGGCGTCCTGTCTGGTGGACCCCAGACATAAATAAACTATACAATAGAAGGAGGAAGCTACTACATGATAGAGCAAAATCCCAAAAAGGGAAGGCATCTCTGATCAGTATTAGCAAAAAGCTATGGGCACTCATAAAATCGTCTAAGGCCAGCTTCAAGAGAAAAATTGCACAGGACACTAAGGATAATCACAAGGCTTTCTTTAGTTATAAATCCACACCACAACAAAACAAACTTGTTGAAACACAGAAAGGCGTCACTTCCCAAACTGGCAGAAATCAAGCTCTAGGTAGTAAACCTTGTAAGTTGGTATAAAAATAAATCCAAAGTTCGTGTTTAACACTTTATTTTGTAATAAAAAACAGCTCTTTTTTATTACAAAATAAAGTGTTAAACACGAACTTTGGATTTATTTTTATACCAACTTACAAGGTTTACTACCTAGAGTTTGATTTCTGCCAGTTTGGGAAGTGACGCCTTTCTGTCTTTCTTTAGTTATGTTAGGAACCTGGGTGGAAATTCCCAGATATGCTCAGAATTAGTCCAAAATGACAAAAAATACACTGAACCCGCAGATATTGCCAACATCCTAGCTGACAGGTTCAGCGCAAACTTCTCCACCCCTTCCCCACCAAAAAGGCAAATATTTATCCCAGCAGAGTGCTGCCCCCCTGACATCTCAGATGCTCAGGTAAGAGCCGCACTCTCCAAAGCAAAAAACACAGCATCAGTGGTACCAGACGGTGTCCCAGGCTGCATCCTACATGAACTCCAAGAAGAACTAAACCCAAACATAAAACTACTGTTCAATCTCAGCCTTACTACAGGATATGTACCCAAAGAGTGGCGTACAGCAAAAGTGGTCCCTCTCCACAAAGGAGGTGCCTCAATAGATCTTGGAAACTATCGCTCCATAAGCCTGACTAGCTTGGTCTGCAAAGCTATGGAAAAGATCATCATGGACCTCATAAATAAAGATATTGGGGACCTACATACACTGGATCCTACCCAGTTTGGCTTTTTTAAGGGCAGATCCTGCCTCTTCAACCTGGTCGATTTCTTTGAAACAGTCACCAAGGCCATTGACGAGGTGAAGGTGGTCCACACAGCCTACCTGGACCTCGCAAAAGCCTTCGATACAATACCCCACTCGGGCATTATAGATAAGCTCACTAGCTTAAATATAACCCCCTATGTCACTAGATGGGTTGAAAACTGGCTCAAGGACAGAACCCACATGGTTAGAATTGCTGGAGCCATGTCAGACTCCAAACCATTTACAAGTGGTGTCCCACAAGGCTCAGTCCTGGGACCTCTCTTGTTTGGCATATATTTCTCGGAGGTACAGGCTAACAGAGAAGGACTGTGGCTGACCAAGTTCGCAGATGACTGCAAACTGGGTGCCATAATCGACTCTCCAGCCGACAAATGCATCCAACAAAAGGGCCTCATAGAAACAGGCAACTGGTGCCAGAGCCATGGCCTCAAGCTAAACGCCAAAAAGTGTATAGTCATCCCCTTTGGCAAAAACAAAGTCCCCACAAATTACCACATAGGTGGTAATCCATTAAGTACGGAAGAAGTAATTAGGGACCTGGGGACCCAAGTTGATAGCAATCTCTCAATTGACAACCACGTGGCCAAAGTGGTTAGAAAAATATTTTATATAGCCCACCTAATCATGAAGGGATTCACATCTAGATCAGGGGAGGTCATTGCGCCTCTTTACTCATCCATCATCAGGCCCATAATTGAGTACAATGCCCCTTTTAGGATGTACCTTACCAGACACCTGCAGCAACTGGAAAGACCCCAAAAGTACCTCACCAAGAGGATCAAAGGGCTCAAGCAGATGCCATATGCTGCCCAGTTAAAGAAACTCCAGCTCTACTCAGTGGCATACTGACTGCTCATAGGCGATCTGTGCCTGACGTATAAAGCCATGTCCAACCCAGAATTAATGGACATGCTGCACCTCAGAAAATCCAAATCCCATCGAGCTACGCGCTCGAGAGACTTGAACCTCAGCACTGAAATAAATAGGACATGCTGGAGGGACAGATTCATAACCTAGAGGCTCCCTTCACTCTGGAATAAAATCCCAGTCCAGGTTAGGCAGAGTCCCTCATTGACTCTCTTCAAGAGGACTCTTGATGAGTGGATGGGAGATCATAGGTTTACCCTGGGTATCACTTCTGTGTCACTGTTAGACAGAGGCACAGTATACTAACCTCGAAAAAGGGCATTGCAAAACTCATTTAAAATGGGTGGCAAAAGCCAAACACATTCTGGCTAGGCTTATAAATGCCCTAGGGCAGATAGCCTAGTATGAACCTATGAAACTATGAAACTATACACATACCCAAATGTATCTGTATATATATATAGACGCAACACACATTATTTAAGCACATGCTATATGTCTATATTCATGTACACACACAATCAAACACACACACACACACACACACACACACACACACACACACACACACACACACACACACATATATATATAGATAGCTACACAGAGACAGATAAACACTATATATGGATATATCTACATATATATGCACTCATATCCACACACACAAATAAATTCATACACATAGATACACTTATCTCTCGCTCAGATTTATATATATATATATATATATATATATATATATATATATATATATATAGATAGATATATATAGATATATATATATATAGATAGATATATGCGCATACATGCACACAAATACAAATATATAGATATACATATATGCATACCCACACATATTCACACACACACACACACACACACACACACACACACACACACACACACACACACACACACACACACACACACATATGTAATGTATATATATAAATATATATATATATATATATATATATATATATATATATATATATATATATATATATATATATACATCTTCTTCTTCTTTTGGCTGCTCCCGTTAGGGGTTGCCACAGCAGATAAATTGTTTCCATTTCTTCCTGTCCTCTGCATCTTGCTCTGTCACACCAACCAGCTGCATGCCCTCTCTCACCACATCCATAAACCTTATCTTAGGCCTTCCTCTTTTCCTGTTACCTGGCAGCTTCATCCTTAGCATCTTTTTCCCAATATACTCTGCATCCATCCTCAGCACATGTCCAAACCAATGTAATCTTGCCTCTCTGGCTTGGATTCCAAACCTTCCAACCTGGGCTGACCCTCTAATATACTTATTCCTAATCCTGTCCACCTTCGTCACACCCAGTGCAAATCTTAACATCTTCAACTCTACCATGTCGAGCTCTGACTCCTGCCTTTTTGTCAATGCCACTGTCTCCAACCCATGTAACATAGCTGGTCTCATTAACCTCTTGTAGACCTTCCCTTTCACTCTTACTGGTACTTGTCTGTCACAAATCACTCCTGACACTCTTCTCCACCCACTCCATATATATATATATATATATATCTGTCTTATGTCTTATCATCGAGACATGCATGATTGATTTCATTTTCGCAGTTGTTTGCATGTCGACTTACTTGTACTGTTAACTGTACAACTAAGCAAACTTGCTTAGATCACAGCACAGTGGGGATAAAGGAATATTCCCTTTTCCCCACTGTAGTGGGAACTCGGAGTGAGAATATTAAAGTAGAGGGGGACATAACTACTGTTTTATTGTTTTAGTTTTTGGCATTTTTTTTTTTTTTTTTTTTGCAAAAGTGAGTTTGATGTTGTAGGTTTTGATGAAACATACTTTCAATATATCAGCATTGATCCATAGATAGATATAGCATCATCTTTTTTTGGCTGTTCCCATTAGGAGTCGCCACAGCAGATCATCTGTTTCCATTTTTTCCTGTCCTCTGCATCTTGTTTTGTCACATCAACCACCTGCATGTCCTGTCTCACCTCATCCATAAACCTTATCTTAGGCCTTCCTCTTTTCCTGTTAACTGGTAGCTCCATCCTTAGCATCCTTTTCCTAATATACTCAGCATCCCTTCTCAGCACATGTCCAAACCAATGTAATCTTGCCTCTCTGGCTTTGTCTCCAAACCTTCCAACCTGGGCTGACCCTCTAATATACTTATTCCTAATCCTGTCCATCCTCATCATACCCAGTGCAAATCTTAGTATCTTTAACTCTGCCTCATCCAGCTCAAACTCCTGCCTTTTTGTCAATGCCACTGTCTCCAACCCATATAACATAGCTGGTCTCACTACCCTCTAGTAGACCTTACCTTTCACTCTTACAGGTACTCATCTGTCACAAATCACTCCTGACACTCTTCTCCAACCACTCCATCCTGCCTGTACTCTCTTCTTCATCTCTCTTCCACACTCACTGTTACTCTGAATTATTGTCCCCAAGTATTTAAACTCATCCACCTTTTCCACCTCTACTCCTTGCATCCTCACCATTCCTCAGTCCTCCCTCTCATTCACACACATATATTCTGTCTTAGTCCTGATGACCTTCATTTCTCTTCTCTCTAGAGCATATCTCCATCTCTCCAGGGTCTTCTCACCTGTTCCCTACTCTCACTACAGATCACAATGTCATCTGCAAACATCATAGTCCATGGGTATTCATGTCTCATCTTGTCTGTCAACCTGTCCATCACCATTGCAAATAAGAAAGTGCTCAGAACTGATCCTTGATGTAATCCCACCTCCACCTTAAACACATCCGTCACTCCCACCGCACACCTCACCGCTGTCACACTACCCTTGTACATATCCTGTACCACTTTTACATACTTCTCTGACACTCCTGACTTCCTCATACAATGCCACAACTCCTCTCTAGGCACTCTGTCATATGCTTTATCTAAGTCTACAAAAACAGAATGCAACTTCTTCTAACCTTCTCTGTACTTCTCCATCAACACTCTCAGAGCAAGCATTGCATCTGTAGTGCTCTTTCCTGGCATGAAACCACACTGCTGATCACTAATCATCACATCCCTTCTTAACCTAGCTTCCACTACTCTTTCCAATAACTTCATACTGTGACTGATCAATTTAATCCCTCTGTAGTTACTACAGCTCTGCACATCACCCTTATTCTTAAAAATTGTTACCAAAACACTTTTTCTCCATTCCTCAGGCATCCTCTCACTTTACAAGATTTCATTAAACAATCTGGTTAAAAACTCCACTGCCATTTCACCTAAACACCTCCATGCTTCCATATGTATGTCATTTGGACCAACAGCCTTTCCATTTTTCATTCTCTTCATAGCTGTCCTTACTTCCTCCTTGCTAATCCATTGCACTTCAAGATTCACTATCCCCACATCATCCAACTTATCTCCCTCTCATTCTCTTAATTCATCAACCCCTCAAAGTACTCTTTCCTTCTGCTCAACACACTCTCCTCGCTTGTGAGTATGTTTCCCTCATTATCCTTTATCACCTTTACCTGCTGCACATCTTTCCTAGCTCAGTCCCTCTGTCTAGCCAATCGGTACATGTCCTTTTCTCCCTCCTTAGTGTCCAACTTTCATACAACTCTTCATATGCCTTATCCTTAGCCTTCGCCACCTCTCTCTTTGCCATGCACCTCATCTCCTTATACTCCTGTCTACTTTCTTCATCTCGCTGACAATCCCACTTCTTCTTTGCCAACCTCATTCTCTGTATACTTTCCTGTACTTCTTCATTCCACCACCATGTCTCCTTGTCGTCCTTCCTCTGTCCAGATGTCATACCAAACACCTTTCTAGCCATCTCCCTTACTAGCTCTGCTGTAGTTACCCAGCTATTTGGTAACTCTTCACTGCCACCCAGTGTCTGTCTTAACTCATCCCTGAACTTCACCTCACAATTACCCTTTTTCAGTTTCCACCATTTGATTCTTGGTGCTGCCCTCACACTTCTCCTCCTCTTCTTGATCACCAATGTCATCTTACAAACCACCATCCTATGCTGCCTAACTACACTTTCCCCGGTCACCACTTTACAGTCTACAATCTCCTTCAAACTGGCCTTCCTACATAAGATATAATCCACCTGTGTGCAACTTCCTCCACTCTTGTATGTCACCCTATGCTCCTCCCCCTTGTTAGAATACATATTCACCACAGCCATGTCCATCCTTTTCACAAAATTCACTAGCATCTGACCTTCTGCATTCCTATGTTTAACACTATACCTACCCATCACATCCTCATCCCCTCTGTTCCCTTCATCAGCATGCCCATTGAAATCTGCTCCAATCACCACTCTCTCACATTTGGGTACAGTCATCAACACTTCATCCAACTCACTCCAAAAGTTTTCTTTCTCATCCATCGCACACCCAACTTGTGGAGCATATGCACTAATAACATCCATCATTACACCATCAATTTCCAGATTCATAAACATCACTCTATCCGACACTCTTTTCACCTCCAAAACACTCCTAGCAAACTGTTCCTTCAGGATAACTCCTACGCCATTTGTCTTCCCATCCAAACCATGATAAAACAATTTGAACCCACCTCTGATACACCTAGCCTTACTCTCCTTCTATATATATATATATATATATATATATATATATATATATATATATATATGCATACACACACAAATGTATCTGTATAGATATATATAGACGCAATGCACATTATTGAAGGACACTCTATATATCTATATTCATGTACACACACATCACACACACGTACATAGACACACACACATTATACACATACACAAATGTATCTGTATTGATATATATAGACGCGACACACATTATTGAAGCACACACTATATATCTATATTCTTGTACACACACACACACGCACACACACACACACACACACACACACACACACACACACACACACACATATATATATATATATATATATACACACACATGCACCCCCTCACACACACATATATGTATGAACACACACACACACACACACACACACACACACACACACACACACACACACACACACACACACACACACAAACACACAGATAGATACAAAGAGAAAGATATACACTATATATGTTTATATATATATATATATATATATATATATATATATATATATACAGATATAGATATATATCAACTGTAAAGACCACAGAAATACCTCACTTGATTGGATGGGAAATGGGAAATTCACCCAGGGATCACTTCTGTGGATCTGCTCAACAGGGGCACAGGAAAATACTTTTCTTGGTGGCAAAGCCAGGGTACATGTTTTGGCTAGGCTTATATAGGCCCTGGCCAATAGCCTAGTACCTACCTATATGACCCTATATATATATATATATATATACATATATATATATATATATATATATATATATATATATATATATATATATATATATATATATATATATATATATATACATATATATATATATATATATACTCATATATACACACACACACACACACACACACACACACACACACACACACACACACACACACACACACACACACACACACAAATACATTCATACACACAGATACACTTATCTCTCACTCTCTTCTATATAAGCTCGAAGCTTGTTCATAAGTTCATAGGTTCATACTAGGCTATCTGCCCTAGGGCATTTATAAGCCTAGCCAGATTGTGTGTGGCTTTCACCACCCCTTAGGATGAGAATACTATACCCATTAGTTTGCTATGCCTCTGTTCAGCAGTGACACAGAGATGATTCCCGGGGTAAACCTATGATCTCCCATCCACTCGTCAAGATTTCTCTTGAACAGAGTCAGTGAGGGGCTCTGCCTCACATGGACTGGGATTCTGTTCCATAGTGTAGGGAGTCTCTGGGTGATGAATATGTCCCTCCAGCACATCCTGTTTATATCCGTGTTGAGGTTTAAGTCTCTTGCTCTCGTGGCTCTGGTGGATTTGGATGTTTTGAGGTGGAGCATGTCCATTAATTCCGGGTTGGACATGGCCTTGTATGTCAGGCACAGATCACCTCTGAGCAGATGGTATGCGACTGAATAGAGCTGGAGTTTCTTCAAGTCGGGCAGCGTATGACATATGTTTGAGCCCCTTTATCCTTTTGGTGAGGAACTTTTGGGGTCTTTCCAACTGCTGCAGGTGTCGGGTAAGGTACATTCCGAATGGGGCGTTGTACTCAATCATTGGTCTGATAAGTGAAGAGTACAGGGGTACAATGACCTCTCCTGATCTGGATGTGAATCCCTTCATGATCAGGTGGGCAATGTAGAAGGTCTTCCTAACCACTTTGGCAATGTGAGTGTCAAAAGAGAGGTTACTGTCAACTTGGGTCCCCAGGTCCCTGATAACTTCTTCCCTGTTTAATGGATTACCACCTATGTGGTAATTAGGGGTTACCTTGTTTTTCCCAAAGGGTATGACTATACATTTTTTGGCATTTAGCTTAAGGCCATGGCTCTGGCACCAGTTATCCATTTCTATGAGACCTCTCTGGAGGATGTCTGTGTCTGATGGAGTGTCAATTATGGTACCCAGTTTGCAGTCATCTGCAAATTTTGTCAGCCACAATCCCCCTATGTTTGCCTGCACTTCAGAAAAATAAATGACGAACAAGAGGGGGCCCAGGACTGAGCCCTGTGGGACACCGCTCGTGACCGGCTTAGAGTCTGACATGGCACCAGCAACTCTAACCTGTGGGTTCTGTCCTTGAGCCAGTTTGCAACCCATCTTGTGACATATGGGTTTACATCTAAGCTGGTGAGCTTTTCTATGATGCCCGAGTGGGGTACTGTGTCAAACGCTTTTGCTAGGTCAAGGTAGGCTGTGTGAACTGCCTTACCCTCATCAATGGCCTTAGTGACTGTTTCAAAAAGTCGACCAAGTTCAAGAGGCAGGATCTGCCCTTGACAAAGCCAAATTGGGTAGGATCCAGTGTCTGTAGGTCCCCAATGTCTTTATTTATGAGTTCCATTATGATCCTCTCCATAGCTTTGCAGACAAGGCTCGTCAAGCTTATGGGAGTAATTTCCAGGGTCCGTAGAAGCACCGCCTTTGTGGAGTGGGACCACAGTTGCCGTCGCCATTCTTTGGGCGTATCCTGTAGTAAGGCTAAGATTAAACAGCAGCCTTATGTGTGGGTTTAGTTCCTCATTGAGTTCGTGTAGCACACAGCCGGGGACACCGTCCGGTCCCATTGATGCTGTGTTTTTTGCTTTAGAGAGAGCTCTCACCTGGGCATCTGAGATGTTTGGGAGGCTAGACTCTGGTGGGATAGATATTTCTCCTTTGGGGGAGGGGAGAAATTTGCACTGAACCTGTCTGCCAGTATGTTGGCAATGTCTGTGGGTTCAGTGATTTTTTTATCATTTTGGACTAATTCTGAGCATATCTGGGAGTTTCCACCCAGGTTTCTAACATAGCTAAAGAAGGCCTTATGATTGTCTTTTGTGTCTTTAGTGATTTTTCTCTCAAAGTTGGCCTTGGATGATTTTATGAGTGATCGTAGTTTTTTGCTAGTATTGATCAGATATGCCTTCCCTTTTAGGGATTTTGCTCTGTCATGTAGTAGCTTTCTCCTCTTGTTGTAGAGTTTGTTTATGGCTGGGGTCCACCAGACTGGGTGCCTGCCTTTGGTGGAAAGGGTCTTGATTTTATTAGGGATTGCTTGATCCATACATTCCTGGAGGTGCTCGTAGAAGGCATTTGTAAGGGTTTCAGCAGCGTGGGTTGTGGTTTCCAATGGCTCGGGGGCCTTGAAGGATACCACTCCAGTCTTAAGAAGTGTGAAGCTTGCTTTTGAGAAGTTCTTCACTGTGGTCTTTTTTGCTGGGGTTGGGGGCGGGATGTGGATCTCCAGTGAGATTAATTTATGGTCTGATCTCACCAATGAGGGATATACTTCCGGTGTGGAGCATTTTGTCCCCATGTTTGTGATGATCAGGTCTAGTATATTTTCTCCTCTTGTGGAATGGTGACTAGTTGTTCCATAGCATTTGAGTTTATGAACTCCAGGAACCTTTGGGCTAGGGTGTTGGGGCTTGAGTAATGTTCCCAGTCTATGTTTGGGTAGTTGAAGTCACCCAATATGATGGTGTTTGGAGACATTCATACTCTCCAGTGTCTTCAGGAAGGCTGTGTGGGTTTCCTGAGTTTGAGAGGGTGGTCTCTAGCATGCTACAAACTGTAGGGCAGTTTTACCTATGGTTAATTGCACCTGGATGGTCTCCGATGCTTCGTGCGTTGCCACTAACCTGGAGGTGTGGGTATCCTTTATGAATATGGATACTCCCCCTCCTTTTGTGGTTCGGTCCGGATTTTGGGGCCGGAACGCATGATATGAGGTATAACCTGATAGCTGGGGTGCTCTCAGGAGCCTTGAACCAGGTTTCAGTCACAGCACAGACATCGATGTTCTCCATACTGAGGAGGGCTTCGAGGGCATGCATCTTGAGGTTTAGACTTCTGGCCTTGAGCAGTATTACCCTTAGTTTTTTTCCATTTTTGTTTTCTAGGGCGGTAGGTTTATCGTTTGAGCCTTGCCTAAAAAAGGCACTATGGGGGTGGCAAGAGCCTTTGCCAATATCCGGAAGCCCAGGGGTGACAGGTGCAAGCCGTCCCTTGTGAAGCAGCATGGCTTGTCAAGCATGTCATCCCAGGCAGACAGACATTGATCCCTTAGAATGACACCAGTAATTAAGCCAATTATTAAAGCTGATCATTTTGTCTCTGTATTGTGGCATCATTCTTGGTGAGGGTAGGATACTGCTCAGGGTCAGAGTCATACCGGCCTGGGCTACATAATCTGAGAGCTCCTCTATGTCTGTTTTCATGTAGTCCAGGGAGGTACGTCTCAGGTCGTTCACACCGGCATGGACAATGACTGAGTCATACTTGTACTTGCTGTGGAGTGACCTGAGTGCTTGTGTTATGTGGCGGATTCTAGCGCCCGACAGGCAGCTTATTGTGATCTTTTCCTTGTTCAGTCTGTAGAGTGGGACGTCAGTGTGTCTGACTATGGAGTCACCTATAACAAGTGTGTCTGGCATTGTGTTTGGCCTTAAGGGCTGTGACTGTTTAGCACACTGACTTTGAGAACTATGTGTTGCATGTCTTATGTCTTGAGGTGGCAGTTGCTTTGGTGTCTGCTTTGGAGGCCTCTGTAGTTTTGGTAGATTTTTGATCAGTGCCTCCGAGTATGTCTTTGTGTGTTTATGCGTTTGTTTTGCAGTTCTGATAGTTCTATGTGAAACTGGGTTTGTGGTGTGCGTGGTTTCCTTCTCCTCCTGTCTGGTCATACCAGTCCTGAGTTGAGAGAGCTCAGCCTTCAGTTTGGCTATATAGTTGCATCTCTCACATGTATTTGTGTTTTGTGGGAGAAGGTTATTTGTATTTAACACAAATTTGTATTTGTGTTTTGTGGGTTTGTGTTTTGTGTTATAATAGGATTGCTAAATATGCCACCAAATCCAAAACATCAACTCACCACTGCCTCAGCCTACAATCTCTGAACTGGTTAGAACTCCCCAACCACCTAGACTATCTATATCTAACCACTGCTCACAAGTTAATATTCTCCCCTGATAAGTGTCCAGCCCTAAAAAACATCCTTCCTCCATACATCCCAAACCGATCACTAAGATCTGAACACCAAAACCTAATCTCCATGCACAAACCCAAACGTCCCGCTGGCCAGCATCTACTTTCTTCTCCCTAGGTAAAAAATGGAACTCTCTGCCTCCTTCACTTAGGACTATACCCAACACTGAATCCTTCAAGACTCAACTCTTCCTTCACCTATCTTCCAAATGGAAATACTCCTGCCTTCACCCCACATAAAATACTGGGATCCCACTAGGCTCTCCTAACTCCAACTCCACTATACTCTCTTACTTATTCTTATTGCTCCACAAAGATCCAGAACCAGCAGACTCCAAGCATGTAAATATTGTAATCATCTAAAAAAAAAAAAAAAAGATTTTTAACCTTTGTTGTATTGTATGTCACTTTGTAACCTGACTTGTACTTTATCCTCTGTTGTATTGAATTACTGATGGAGCTTTTCTCCCCTTGTATTTTAACCATCATTGTATTGTATTGCTTATGGAGCTTTTCTTCCCGGGCCTCCACTGAAAATGGGCACTTCTTGGCTCAGTGGACTTCCCCGGTAATCAAACTGATAATAAATAAAAAATAAATAATAAAAATATATATATAAATATATGAAGCAACATCTTAAAACACACTGGTTATGCCCTTGCTGTTACCCTGACTAATTGTCTGCATTCTCTTTTGTCTTTTTGTCTATCCTGCCTCCCCTCACCTTTTTTTAACACTACCTACCCCTGGGTAGCAGAAACTGTTTTAAATTATTGTTGTAAATAGGATATAAAATAACTGTTATCATATTGTAAACAACGTCATATATTTAATTGTAAGAGTACCTAATCTCCTTTTCAAAGTTTTTTTTTTATATTTCTGTAAATATTTATTTTTTTGAATATGGTGTTTATGTATATAGTATGACCTTGTAACTACTGTTCTCTCATTTATTTTTTGTCTTACATTTCTTTTATTTTTACTTTTTTCTCTTACAAGTGTGCATTATAATTTTTTTTAATGTTACTGTGGAGCTTTTCTCCCCGGGCCTCTGCTGAAAATAGAAATATATACAGTTGGACTAGTCCGGTTAACAAATGTAAAATAAAAATAAATATATATATCTATATAAAAACACATGCACACATTATATATATATATATATATACATACACACACACAGACGCATATATACACATACATGCACACAAATACAAATGTATAGATATACATATATGCACATACCTACACACACACACACACACACACACACACACACACACACACACACACACACACACACACACACACACACACACACACACACACACACACACACACACACACACACACACACACACACACACAGATTCAAGAAAGAGGAAGTATTTTTTGTGCAACAACTTTGATATGGGAAGAAGGTAGGTATTTCAAGTGCATGTGTTTCAGTGTTTGTGCACACATGGACAAACTACCGAAGGGATCATTGGGGAAATGTTTCATTTGGTATCATTTGAGTACTTCTGCATACATGAACACTAAATTAATTATATACTCAACAACACTTTCAGTAGTTTTTTCATGTCTGCGCAAAAACTTCACTAACATTAAATGAAGCACTGCCCCACAAAGATACCCACACAAGGACTTTACTGATGACAAAATAAATAATCTCCCCAACTGAACCCTTTTGAAGTTTGTCCATTATTGCCCAAGTCATTACCTGGCACCAAATAAATCATTTCCCCCAAAGGTCATTTCAGTAGTACGTCCATGTCTGTATAAGCACTTTTACTCACACCAAAAGAAACATTGCTCCAGCTGAAGAGCAAGATGGCTGCCGTCCTACAGAGAGTGCTGAAACCCAGTAGAGCACCTTACCCGAACATTTTACATAAAATATAAGGGAGATAAAATTCTCTATATCACCAAATACATGGGAATAAGAAATAAATCTGGATCCTCCCTAAAAAGACAGGATTTCTGCAGATAGCTGTAAGGGTCTCTGCCACATGTGAACTTTGTGCTGACTACTGCTAGGCCGAGGTAAACCTAAATTACAACACAGAAGAACTTCTACCAAATACAGTAAGTCTGATAAAACAAAATGCCTAATGATCAGGAATCTATGGAAAGCCAGACTCCTAAATCAAAATTTACTACAATAAACTCACCTGAAAAGGATACAACATCTAAAAGTGCCAGAACTAGCAAAGCTGTGGAATCTAGTAAAAATGCAAAGTCAAATAAAAACAAGTCAGAAAACTCCAACCTAGAAGACTTGAAAGTAGCTTTGCAACCCATTCAGGAAGCTATACAAAACCTATCAACTCAAATTAACGCAATTGGCTCATCTACAGATAAAATACTTACAAGACTGGACAAAATAGAATCTAAAATAATGGATCACAACATTCAAATAGAAAGCACCCAAAAGGAGTCAAATACCAACAAAAATGATATTCAGGAAATACAAGCAAAAATCCTGGATCTCGAAGCCAGATCTAGACAGAACAACTTAATTATAAGGGGCATCCCTGAAAATGTAGATCAAAATAAGCTGCTGAACACACTGTCAGAAATCTTTGCCCTATTCCTAGGAAATGACTTAGACGCTAACCAAATCACTATTCAGAGAGCACACAGGGCTCTTAGACCATCACCAGTTGTAACCAGACCAAGAATTGTATATGCCAAGATCCTTAGCTTTCTTCATGTTAACAAAATATTACTTGCTGCCAAAACAACAAAATCTGTGGTTTGGAATGGCATGAGCATTACCATTGCTCAAGATCTACCATATCAAATTAAACTAGAGAGACAAAAGCTTGCCCCTTACTGTTCTTTCCTCATAACAAAACAAACCAGATTCCAAATGAAGTTCCCCAACACACTTACCTTTACAATGCAAGACCATAGATACTCATGCAACAACAAGGAAGAAGCAGCTACGACATTTCTTAAAGTATTTAAAACAAACCCAGGAAAAAACGCGTTTTAAAACCCAATAAACGCTAGTTATGCTCTCACTGCCACAAGCAAAAAGAAAAGAAGATCCTTCCACATAATCTAGATTACCTGCTTTTTATAACACGCTTCTGCTAAGCTTCTTTTTCCTCTGATGATTTCCGACCGAGGGGCCCTGCTTTTTGCATCCGAAATCGTGCTGGTTCCTGGGTATGATCTTCACATAATCCTCGGTCTAAAATAGAAGCTCCAGCTCTCAACAGGCTAGGTTGCCAACACTAACCTTGTGTGAAGGCTGAATTCCCAAGGTGCAATGCTTCCTTAAATCTACAGAGCCCAACTCTACACAGTCCTGCACTGAAGGAGAATAAAAATGAAAGTGAAGAGTAAAAACAACTCAAGAAACCAGAGGATACAGCAAAACTTCGTGGAGGGAACAGGTTCACACTAATATGGACAAAACAAGAAAGAGCCAGCAAACAGTGACCTGAAAACCTTTATTGGTTAAAAAAAACCATAAGAAACAACAAAGATTACAGACCGGTTTCGCCCGGATCAAATCACAGCCTTCATCAGTGTACACTGATGAAGGCCGTGATTTGATCCGGGCGAAACCGGTCTGTAATTTTTGTTGTTTCTTACGTTTTTTTAACCAATAAAGGTTTTCAGGTCACTGTTTGCTGGCTCTTTCTTGTTTTGTTCAATTGGTTCCATTTGAGCCGTGTATTTCCAACCGTGCAGGAGTTCCCTTTTGATGTCACACTAATATGGACAAAATACTGGATATCTCACTATACAAAGGTACTTTAAAAACTACATGGTGACTGTAAAATAGGATAGGATGCTGAAGAAATCTAAGGGCTTAATACATTTAACGTTGTACTGTTTAAAGGGCAAACAGTGGAAATGCATAATATGGGTGGATCTTATGTCTGGTTGCATATTAGTTTCTGTTTATTCAGCTTAAAAAACAGAGGCTTTTTTTTTTTTTTTTTTTACATAGACATTAAGAGAGCAACGTCTTATCTATAGTACAAGCCATAAAAAAGAAGGGGAAGGAAAAGAAAAAAAGAAAAAAAAATGTTATTTGTGCAGTTTTGATGAAAATATCTTGTTTCAAAATACTTTAGCATTGTTCAAACCCTGTATGAATACAGAGTCCGAGAAAGGAGTTCTAGATAAATTAAGGGCTCATCAAAATACAGGATATAATGTTTTCTACATGAATGTAAATATATAGTTAACATAGCAATTTTCTCACTTTACTTTCAATGTGTGCTCTGCATGATGTTTCAAGCTATGGTACTAGGGATAGAATAAGTTGCTATGCTCTGCTGGTATTGGTTTAACGAACTGGGATACTGGATGAATATGGATACCCCATGGTTAAACCCTAAAAAGAATTTTTATAGTCTCTATCTAATAATTGTGCTTCTGATAAGAACTGGTATCCCAATCTCTTCCAGGGGGACAGAGGTAGTGGTTAGGCACTGGGATAAAGCTGGAAGAGTTTCTCATCTATATCTAATAATGTATGTATGTGTTCAGGATCCTGCAGTGATACGGTTATTTAACAGTACAGTACATAGCTTCCGATTTGGTATTCAAGTCCTAAAGAAAAGATGTTGACGTTAGCCTCATGGAATGTTAAAAGTTTACAAACAGATAATAAGAAAAAACTTTTCATGCATCTTGTCTATAAATCCAATCTAGACTTTATAATGATACAATAAACACACCTACTAAAGGAGCAGTGGGTTCACACAACAAATAAAAAATGGATCAAATCCATTATAGCAGCTGGTAATAACACCAATAAAGCAGGAGTTGCCATCATTATTATATATTCGTTCCAATACAATATTTTAAGACAAGATTCAGACCCAGAAGGCAGATAGTGTTATTTTATAACCAAAATTGACAAAGTAGACAAACCAATCTTGATAGTAAATGTATATGCCCCCTTGCTCCTCTCAACACAAATTTATTATGGGCATCTATAACTTAATAAACTCCTTCCCAGAACACTACTACATCCTAGGGGGGGACTGGAACTCTATTCAAGACCCATATATAGATAGAACAAACAAAAAAGCTAAATTCAACTCACAGGCCACTACTGCCCTTTTCGAAATCAAAAATGATTTTAGACTTAGCGACCCACACCTCATTACCGTCCCTCACACAAATAGTAAAGGTTTTACCTTCTTTTCACAGTGTCATAAAACTTGGTCCAGACTGGATTTCTTCTTAGTCTCGGACACCCTATTACAATTTAAACTTTCACTAGACACAGAACCTAGATCTCTATCGGATCACTCGAAAATCACCCTTACAATAGATTGGGCACATTGCAACTCACGACATAACAATAATAGACTCTGGCACTTGAACCCTAACTTATTAGAAAAAAAAAAGATATTAGAAAAGAAATTGACTTATTACTGGAGGAATGCATTTTAGCTATTGTAGATAACACCTTTCCGTTCGATATGTGTACAAAGAGAGCATCTGGGAAATAGAAAAAAAAAAAAAAAAAAAATTAAGCTTATTTCCTGCCTTTCTTGTTAAGTGGTACAGACTATTTGTAGGCTTCTGAGCCCCCAAGCCCTTCTGTGTTTGAGGGAAGCCTTCTAGCTTGTTTATTTCTTATAACTAGCCAGTTTTCTAGTTTCAGCACTCAAATCTGTTTCTTTGATCTCAGCACTTGTTCAGAAAAAAAAAAAAAAATTTCATCTGCTTTTACTGTACTTGTGTTTTTACCTACTTCTTTTACTTTTGCATCATCTTAAAATACTCAATTGTATTTATTACTGCTTGGCGTAACTCATTCTAAGCCTTTTGGTTTAAACACTTGGGCTTCGGACCAGTTAGTTGTTTTGCACTGAGAGGGTTTGTGGTCTGCACTGTTGTGGCAGAACAGGTAGCTTACATCCTTCTAGGTTGAGAACTGCTGATTGAGGGCTCAGTGTCTGTTATTCTAAAAGTGTATTAATTCTGGTTTAAGCACTTGGGCTTTCAAGCCAGTTATTTTACATTAAGAGGGTTCGTGGTCTGCACTCTTGTGGGAGGAGAGGCTGGACTCTGCCCTTCTGAGCTGGGAATTTCTGGTTAAAGGCTTATAGTGCATGCATATCTGAACTGTTCCTTACTGAAGTTGGTGCACCTTGTTTGCTGTGGCATAGACTGGATTCGGGCCTGCTGGATCTAGCTTTGTTTGTGTAACTTGAGCACTAATCCAGACATTCTCTAAAGTATTCAATGGTATTTATTACTGCTTGGTTGTAACTTGATTAAAGTGTAGCTATCATTCAAGTCTTTTGGATTAAGCACTTGGGCTTCAGAACAGTTGTTTTACATTAGGAAGGTTTGTGGCAAGCACTGTGGTGGCAGGACAGGTAGCTTTCATCCTTCTAAGTTGGGAATTGCTGATTGAGAGCCCAGTGTCCAAGTGTATTAGTTCTGGTTTAGGCACTTGGGCTTCAGGCCAGTTATTTTACATTAAGAAGGTTCGTGGTCTGGACTCTTGTGGGAGAAGAGGCTGGACTCTGCCCTTCTGAGCTGGGAATTTTCTGGTTAAAGGTTTATAGTGCCTGAATATTTGAACTGTATCTTACTGAAATTGGTTCACCTTGTTTGCTCTAGCATAGACTAGATCCAGGCCTACTGAATCTAGCGTTGTTTATATGCTTGTTGTTTGTTTGCTTGTTATTTCCCTGGAAGCTAATTCCACCTAATACGCAACTTCTCAGCTTCTGTGGATCACTAGTGATATCTGCATTGCTTACTGTACTTATTTCCTTGTTTCACTTGAAAGAAAGTTACTGTTTGTCGTTTTTGCATTTAGTTACTTGTAACACATTGCACTCAAGTTACCTGGCACTTGCTCACTAAAGCAATTATATAAGTCAGCACTAAAAATTAAAAGCACTACACCCTCACTCCCCACTGGCCCTTGTTTTCAATTAAGGATTTCCCAATATTATTCTAGCATGTCCAAAGGTCAGTTGTCAATCTCCTCTCCGGTCCAGCTGGTGAATCTGGGAATCTTGAGGCAATGTTATAACTGCCTCATGTACACAGACAACCCTCTCCTCCTCCCACGTAACACAAATACTTGCGAGATGCAGCTATTTAGCCAAACTGGAGGCTGAGCTCTCTCAACTCAGGACTGGCAAGACCAGACAGGAGGAGAAGGCAACTACACACACCACAAAACCAGCCTCACATAATGCTACCACTCCACTGAATCAAACACATAAACACACAAAGACATACTCGGAGGCTCTGAGTAAAATTTACCTAAACAGCAGAGGCCTCCAAAGCAGACACCCAAACAACTGCTACCTCAAAACACCCCACAAGCAACACATAAACCACAAAAGCAGTGTGCAAAGCAGTCACAGCCCTTAAGGCCAAATACAACACCAAACATACTTGTCATAGGTGACTCCATAGTCAGACACACTGACGTCCCACTCACCAGGCTGAACAAGGAGAGGGTCACAGTAAGCTGCCTATCGGACGCTAGAATCCGCCACATACACAAGCACTCGGGTCACTCCATGGCAAGTACAAATATGACACAGTCATTGTCCATGCTGGTGTGAACGACCTGAGACGTACCTCCCTGGACTACATGAAAGAGACATAGAGGAGCTCTCTGATTATGTAGCCCAGGCAGGTATGACCCTAACCCTGAGCAGTATCCTTCCTTCACCAAGAATGATGCCACAATATAGAGACAAGATGATCAGCTTTAACAATTGGCTTAATGTCTGGTGTCATTCAAAGGGGATCCAGTGTCTGTCTGCCTGACATGACATGCTTGACAAGCCACGCTTCGCAAGGGCGGCTTGCACCTGTCACCCTGGGATTCCGGATATTGGCTAAGGCTCTTGCCACCCCATAGTGCCTTTTTAGGCAAGGCTCAAATTCTAAACCTACCACCCTAGAAAACAAAAATGGGAAGAAACTGAGGGTAATGCTTCTCAATGCCAGAAGTCTAAATCTCAAAATGCACGCACTCGAGGCCCTTCTCAGTATGGAGAACATCGATGTCTGTGCTGTAACTGAAACCTGGTTCAAGGCTCCTGAGAGCACCCGGCACTATTAGGTTTTACCTCATATCATGCTCCGCCCCAAAACCCGGACCACACCACAAAAGGAGGGGTGTATCCATATTCATAAGGGATACTCACACCTCCAGGTTGGTGGCAACGCATGAAAGCTTCTGAAACCATCCAGGTGCAACTAACCATAGGCAAAACTGCTCTACAAATTGTAGCATGCTACAGGCCACCCTCTCAAACTCAGGAACCCCACACAGCCTTCCTGAAGACACTGGAGGGTATAAATGTATCTCCAAACACCATCATATTGGGTGACTTCAACTACCGAATATAGACTGGGAACATTACTCAAGCCCTAACTTTCTAGCCCAACGGTTCCTGGAGTTCATAAATTCAAATGCCATGGAACAGCTAGTCACTGTTCCCATGAGAGGAGAAAATATACTAGATCTCATTGTCACAAACATGGGGACAAAATGCTCCACACCGGAAGTATATCCCTCATTGGTGAGATCTGATCATAAACTAATCTCACTGGAAATCCACATCCCGCCCCCCCCCCAAGCAAAAAAGACCATAGTGAAGAACTTCTCTAAAGCAAACTTCACACTACTCAAGACTGGTGTGGTATTCTTCAAGGCCCCTGAGCCAGAGGAAACCACAACCCAAGCTGCGGAAGCCCTTACAAATGCCTTCTATGAACACCTCCAGGACTGCATGGATCAGGCAATCCCAAATAAAACCAAGACTCTTTCCACAAAGGGCAAGCGTCCAGTCTGGTGGACCCCAGCCATTAACAAACTTTACAATAAGAGGAGAAAGCTATTACATGATAGAACAAAATCCATAAAAGGGAAGTCACCCCTGATCATTATTAGTAAAAAAATACGAGCACTCATAAAATCAACTAAGGCCAATTTTGAGAGAAAAATTGCCATGGATTCAAGGACAATCATAAGGCCTTTTTCAGCTATGTTAGGAACCTGGGTGGAAACTCCCAGATATGCTCAGAATTAGTCCAAAATGATACAAAAATCACTGAACCCACAGACATTGCCAACATACTGGCAGACAGGTTCAGTGCAAACTTCACCCCCTCTCCCCTAAAGGAGAGATAACTATCCCAGCAGTGTAGCCTCCCGGACATCTCAAATGCGCAGGTGAAAGCTGCTCTCTCTAAAGCTAAAAACACAGCATCAATGGGACCGGATGGTGTCCCCGGCTGTGTGCTACACGAGCTAAATGAGGAATTAAACCCGCACATAAGGCAGCTGTTTAATCTCAGCCTTACCACAGGATACGTGCCCAAGGAGTGGCGTCACGGCAGCTGTGGTCCCACTCCACAAAGGCGGTGCCTCTACGGACCCTGGTAATTACCGCCCCATAAGCTTAACAAGTCTAGTCTGCAAAGCTATGGAGAGGATCATAATGGAGCTCATAAACAAAGATATAGGGGACTTGCAGACATTGGACCCGACCCAGTTTGGCTTTGTCAAGGGAAGATCATGCCTTTTGAACTTGGTTGACTTCTTGAAACAGTCACCAAGGCCATTGATGAGGAAAGGCAGTCCATACAGCCTACCTTGACCTTGCAAAGGCTTTCGACACAATACCCCACTCGGGTATTGTAGTATAACATTCCAACTTAAATGTCAACCCATATGTCACGAGATGGGTTGCAAACTGGCTTAAGGACAGAACCCACAGGGTTAGAGTTGCTGGCGCTGTGTCAGACTCCAAGCCGGTCACAAGTGGTGTCCCACAGGGCTCGGTCCTTGGCTCCCCTATTGCTTGGCATCTACTTCTCAGAAGTACGGGCCACCATGGGAGGAGTTTGGCTGACAAAGTTTGCAGCCGGCTGCCAACTGCGCCATAGTGGAAAGTGCATCGGACACGGATATCCTTCAGAAGGGACTCACGGAAACAGATAGCTGGTGCCAGAGCCATGGCCTGAAGTTAAACGCCAAAAATGTATAGTCATACCCTTCGGGAAAAACAAGGTAACCCCAAGCTACCATATAGGTGGCAATCCACTAAGCACAGAAGAGGTTATCAGGGACCTGGGGACCCAGGTTGACAGTGGCCTTTCCTTTGACACTCACATTGCTAAAGTGGTTAGAAAGACCTTCTACATTGCCCACCTGATCATGAAGGGCTTCACATCCAGATCTAGTGAGGTCATTGTTCCCTGTACTCTTCACTTATCAGACCAATGATCGAGTACAATGCCCCATTCGGGATGTATCTCACCCGACATCTGCAGCAATTGGAGAGACCCCAAAAGTTCCTCACCAAAAGGATAAAGGGACTCCAAAATCTGTCATATGCTGCCAGATTGAAGAAACCCCAGCTCTATTCAGTCGCATACCGTCTGCTCAGAGGTGACATGTGCCTGACATACAAGGCCATGTCCAACCCGGAATTAATGGACATGCTCCACCTCAAAAAATCCAAATCCACCAAAACCACTAGAGCAAGCGACTTAAACCTTAGCACGGATATAAATAGGACGTGCTGGAGGGATAGATTTATCACTCAGAGACTCCCTATGCTGTGGAATAAAATCCCGGTCCATGTGAGGCAGAGCACCTCGCTGACTCTGTTCAAGAGAAATCTAGACCTGTGGATGGGAGATCGTAGGTTTACCCCAGGAATCATCTCTGTGTCACTGCTGGACAGAGGCACAACAAACTAATGGGCACAGTATTTTTTCATATAAGGGGTGGCGTAAGCCACAATAATTTGGGCTAGGCTTATAAATGCCTTAGGGCAGATAGCCTAGTATAAACCTATGAACCTATGAACCTATATAACTTGGGCTACCACCAAGGTATTAATTAGAGGGCTGTTAATCAATAAATACGCTTTCTATAAGAAAAATATTTTCACCAAAGAAAAAAGTATTAAGGATGAAATATCTAAACTTGAGCTTAGGCTGCAGCAGTCTTATTCCGTGGAGGTAGAGAACTCCATTAATCAACTTCAAGCTAAGTTACTAGCACTACAAGCAGAAAACCTATCATTTCAAGAAATAAAAAACCTAGCCAATTACTCACAGTGGGCCCAACTCCCCTCTAGATTATTGGCAAGACTGTTGAATCAACATAAACCTAATCCACATATCTCGGAACTTATTTTTCAGCAAAACTGTTACTCTAACTCACAAGATATAGTTAAGGTCTTCGAGAGCATATATGAAGAGGTGTACAACCCTACCCCCAAAACATTCAATGAACAGGAACTACTTTTATTTATTAATGAACTAAACTTCCCCAGGCTAGAGGTACAACAACAAACTTCTCTATCAGCTGAACTTACACAAGTGGACATCAAAACTATAATTAATAACCTGAAAAATAATAAGGCGCCAGGTCCTGATGGTTTCTCAGCCGAGTTCTCCAAATGCTTTAGTTCTAAGATGTCGATCATACTACATCACCTATATAATCACATAATACAAGAGGGTATCTCTGACCGCACCTAAATGCATCCAGAACCATATTAATACCTAAACTAAACAAGGAAACGACAAACCATAATAATTACAGGCCCATTTCTATTATTAATTTGGATATGAGAATTATGGCAGCAATTTTGGCTAATAGAACTAAGACTATAATTACAAAAATTATTTCCCCAGAACAATCCGGGTTTATCAGTCAGAGAGAAACAGTCAATGAAACTCTAACTCTTGAAGCAATGATATCTTTATCCCTAAAGAAACAAACACCTATCTACACCTTAGCTATAGACGCTTCTAAAGCATTTGATAGAATCAATAAGTCATTTCTGACCTTGATTCTGCAAAAATTTAACTTTCCTACACAGTTTATTCACTATATAAACACTTTACACAACAGAGCATATACCACTCTACAAATTAATAAACTTAGCTCCAAAAAAATAAATATTAACAATGGGATTAGACAAGGATGCCCCCTATCACCTTTCCTTTTCAACCTATATATTGAGCCCTTATTCTTACTAATAAAACAAAGAACATTTCATAATATACCCCTCCTTTTTAACACTGAAATTTCTCTATCAGCGTACGCAGACGACTTAAAAATATATTATTCTCTTCCCAACACGGATCTTTACAAAATCAATAATTCAATAGAATTATTTTCAAAGTTCGCGAACTATAAAGTAAACTTGGATAAGACAACAATATTCCCGATTAATAACTACGCTCAATTCCCAACTGCAGGTACTATACCTAATATTAAGTCAGTGACCACATACAATACCTAGGAATAGCATTCCATACCGATGCACATAATTACTATCAGGACAATGTGATTAAAACATGGTCACCATACAAAAAGACTTGGTAAGGTGGACACAATTGAAACTCCCCCTTCTCTCTAGAGTAGCCATCATTAAAATGAATATCCTCCCCAGGATAATTTTTATATTTAACGCAACCAATACACTGATCCACAATAAAGTCTTCAATAACATCCAATCAACCCTCTCAAAATTCATCTGGCATCCAAGACACAGCAGGATAAGTTATCAAAAACTTATATATCCAAAGGACAAAGGTGGGGTGGGCTTGCCTGACTTTAAACTGTATTACGAAATTACCAAAGGTAGTAGACTAATATGTGGTGCCCAACCTGGTTGAAATTATATCATAACTATGTTAAAACATTGCAATTTAATCCCAAGGCCCTCCCATTTCTAAAGGGAATATCGAGAAGAAGATACAAAATACAAAACGACATATGGGAACAAATTAAAATAACACAAAATCTCTTCCAATCTCTAAATCTATAAACTGCTTTTTATACTTTCCAACCATTAAACCTTAACCCCAATATTCAACTAAATGAAAAGATGATTGACCTGAATTCATACCCATTACTGAAAGAAAAGACAGTTTTAGACATTTATATACTTAGGCAGGAATCTATAACTAATACTAGAAACAAACTTAATCTCCCGTTTAAATATACAATTATAAGACAACTGAAAGAAGTATGTTACAGATTTTGGAAGGATACTGACATCCCAGACCAACAGATAGCTACATGTAGAACACTTTGGGATATGATGACACGGAAAAAAAATGATCTCAAATACCTATAAATTCATTATCTCACTTAGACACACGAAAGAAGCTATCCACTCCATTTACTGGACAAAACAAGACCCTATAATTACCACTAAAGAAGCTATCCACTCCAATTACTGGACAAAACAAGACCCTACAATTACCACGAAAGAAGCTATCCACTCCAATTACTGGACAAAACAAGACCGTACAATTACCACGAAAGAAGCTTTCCAGTCCAGTTACTGGACAAAACAAGACCCTACAATTACCACTAAAGAAGCCATCCACCCCAATTACTGGACAAAACAAGACCCTACAATTACCACTAAAGAAGCTATCCACTCCAATTACTGGACAAAATAAGACCCTACTATTACCACTAAAGAAGCTATCCACTCCAATTACTGGACAAAACAAGACCCTACAATTACCACTAAAGAAGCTATCCACTCCAATTACTGGACAAAACAAGACCCTTCAATTACCACTAAAGAAGCTATCCACTCCAATTACTGGACAAAACAAGACCCTACAATTACCACTAAAGAAGCTATCCACTCCAGTTACTGGACAAAACAAGACCCTACAATTACCACTGAAGAAGCTATCCACTCCAATTACTGGACAAAACAAGACCCTACAATTACCACTAAAGAAGCTATCCACTCCAGTTACTGGACAAAACAAGACCCTACAATTACCACTGAAGAAGCTATCCACTCCAATTACTGGACAAAACAAGACCCTAAAATTACCACTAAAGAAGCGATCCACTCCAATTACTGGACAAAACAAGACCCTACAATTACCACTGAAGAAGCTATCCACTCCAATTACTGGACAAAACAAGACCCTACAATTACCACTAAAGAAGCGATCCACTCCAATTACTGGACAAAACAAGACCCTACAATTACCACTAAAGCGATCCACTCCAATTACTGGACAAAACAAGACCCTACAATTACCACTAAAGAAGCGATCCACTCCAATTACTGGACAAAACAAGACCCTACAATTACCACTAAAGAAGCGATCCACTCCAATTACTGGACAAAACAAGACCCTACAATTACCACTAAAGAAGCTATCCACTACAATTACTGGACAAAACAAGACCCTACAATTACCACGAAAGAAGCTATCCACTCCAATTACTGGACAAAACAAGACCCTACAATTACCACTAAAGAAGCTATCCACTCCAATTACTGGACAAAACAAGACTCTACAATTACCACTAAAGAAGCTATCCACTACAATTACTGGACAAAACAAGACCCTACAATTACCACGAAAGAAGCTATCCACTCCAATTACTGGACAAAACAAGACCCTACAATTACCACTAAAGAAGCTATCCACTACAATTACTGGACAAAACAAGACCCTACAATTACCACTAAAGAAGCTATCCACTCCAATTACTGGACAAAACAAGACCCTACAATTACCACTAAAGAAGCTATCCACTCCAATTACTGGACAAAACAAGTCCCTACAATTACCACTAGAGAAGCTATCCACTCCAATTACTGGACAAAACAAGACCCTACAATTACCACTAAAGAAGCTATCCACTCCAGTTACTGGACAAAACAAGACCCTACAATTACCACTAAAGAAGCTATCCACTCCAGTTACTGGACAAAACAAGACCCTACAATTACCACTGAAGAAGCTATCCACTCCAATTACTGGACAAAACAAGACCCTTCAATTACCACTAAAGAAGCTATCCACTCCAATTACTGGACAAAACAAGACCCTACAATTACCACTAAAGAAGCTATCCACTCCAGTTACTGGACAAAACAAGACCCTACTATTACCACTAAAGAAACGATCCACTCCAATTACTGGACAAAACAAGACCCTACAATTACCACTAAAGAAGCTATCCACTCCAATTACTGGACAAAACAAAACCCTACAATTACCACTAAAGAAGCTATCCACTCCAATTACTGGACAAAACAAGACCCTACAATTACCACTAAAGAAGCTATCCACTCCAATTACTGGACAAAACAAGACCCTACAATTACCACGAAAGAAGCTATCCACTCCAATTACTGGACAAAACAAGATGCTACAATTACCACGAAAGAAGCTCTCCACTCCAATTACTGGACAAAACAAGACCTTACAATTACCACTAAAGAAGCTATCCACTCCAATTACTGGACAAAACAAGACCCTACAATTACCACTAAAGAAGCTATCCACTCCAATTACTGGACAAAACAAGACCCTACAATTACCACGAAAGAAGCTGTCCACTCCAATTACTGGACAAAACAAGACCCTACAATTACCATGAAAGAAGCTGTCCACTCCAATTACTGGACAAAACAAGACCCTACAATTACCACTAAAGAAGCTATCCACTCCAATTACTGGACAAAACAAGACCCTACAATTACCACTAAAGAAGCGATCCACTCCAGTTACTGGACAAAACAAGACCCTACAATTACCACGAAAGAAGCTATCCACTCCAATTACTGGACAAAACAAGACCCTACAATTACCACGAAAGAAGCTATCCACTCCAATTACTGGACAAAACAAGACCCTACAATTACCACTAAAGAAGCTGTCCACTCCAATTACTGGACAAAACAAGACCGTACAATTACCACTAAAGAAGCGATCCACTCCAATTACTGGACAAAACAAGACCGTACAATTACCACTAAAGAAGCGATCCACTCCAATTACTGGACAAAACAAGACCCTACAATTACCACTAAAGAAGCGATCCACTACAATTACTGGACAAAACAAGACCCTACAATTACCACTAAAGAAGCTATCCACTCCAATTACTGGACAAAACAAGACCCTACAATTACCATGAAAGAAGCTATCCACTCCAATTACTGGACAAAACAAGACCCTACAATTACCACTAAAGAAGCTATCCACTCCAATTACTGGACAAAACAAGACCCTACAATTACCATGAAAGAAGCTGTCCACTCCAATTACTGGACAAAACAAAACCCTACAATTACCACTAAAGAAGCTATCCACTCCAATTACTGGACAAAACAAGACCCTACAATTACCACTGAAGAAGCTGTCCACTCCAATTACTGGACAAAACAAGACCCTACAATTACCTCCAAGATAATTGCACAGGCAATTCAGAAATTTTCCAAAGACATTCTCCTTCAGAAGCTCAGATATACTCAACTTATGATCCTAAATAATGCATATTTTACGCCCACAATATTAAATAAAATGTACAAAGAACTCCCACCTTTTTGCCAATTCTGCCCCTCCAAAGAAGCTGATATTATTCATATATTTTGGAGTTGTAAATGTACATACAAACTTTGGTGTGCCTTAAGAGTCAAATTAGAGAAAATGGGCTATGAAAAATCACCCTTATCCTGGAAATTTGCCCTCTTACACGTACCTCCTATAGGAATGAAGAATAATCACACACACATTCTAGTTGCAACATTTATGCTAATAAAATACTATGTCACATTAAATTGGAAAGACAGGTCCAAATAACATGGGATGGATTCAAGCAAACAGCTAGTAAACAACTCCTGGCTCATAAATATTTATGGTATTCCATGAGGAAAAAAAGGACCCAGAAGGACACTTGGAAAATGATATTTGAACT
>NC_056747.1:1341870456-1341892251 GCF_019279795.1 Protopterus annectens
CCTGTCTGATCAAAGGACACCAAAAGCAAAAACAAGAAACAAATCCACCAATCTAATCCTTGCATCCTCAGAAACAAGTCCTTGATCAAAGTGATCATGTAAGCATCCTATGCTTTCACACACAGCCTGCATCCCTAGCCCCACACACAAAGATAATGAAGTTGTGTGCACAGCTCTAAGGATATTTTGGATGACAGTGAAAACAACAATGGAATCGTACTGTCTTTCAGTTTGTCGCTGTCAGATGCATATGAAGTGCCACCACTCTCAACAAGTTACATCAGCTAGACATTTCAATAGTAGCATTTACCTGCCCATCACTGTCAGGTTCAGGTGCCTAGGCAGAGAAACGTTTCTATGTCATACACTTAGTTGGGGACACATGGCTGAAGTGGCAGAGAAATATGGCTGTGTTGCTAATTCCTTTGGGTAAAGAGAAAATGTGATGCCATGCCTACAACTTCAATAATCAAATATACAGGTGACAAAGTAATGTCCATGGCCCTTAAGATATGCATAAGAACTTCACTGACATCGGATGGAACATTTCCACCAGGGATCCCTTCAGTAGCTTTCTGCATCTGCATGAGAACTTTCACTGACACAAAATGACACATTTCCCCCAACAATCCTTTCAATAATTTGTGCCTGTACATTAAGTTTCTTACAGACTGCCACTGTCCATAAGGGACATAGGCACTACCCCTGGTGTGAATTTGTGATTCCCCATCCATTGATCCAAACTGCGCTTGAAGAGGGCTAGGGAAGAACTTAGGTTAATGTGAATAGGAAGTCTGTTCCAAAGAAGGGGAAATCTCTGAGGCACATATCTGTCTATCCAGTATGTTTTGTTTGAATCACTGACTAAGTTTAGATCTCTAGATTGGGTGACCCTCATGATGTTGAGTGTCATGATCATGTGTATCTAGATCTCTCACCTCTGAGTCTACTCTAAGGGGGTTGCTACTGATGTTGTAATTTGCAGGGGTAGTTTACTTGCTAAAGTGTGTATTGCATTTTTTTGCATTTAGATTTGGGCCGTGGTTCTGGCACCAATCATTTGTCTGATCTAGACCCTCCTGAAGGTTATCTACATCACTGGGGGATTCAGTGATTGCCCCCAGCTTGAAGTCATCAGCAAACTTTGTCATCCACGGGCCTTCCACATTTCCCTTCACTACAGAGAAGTCATTGTCTAATCACCATTGGACATCAGTTATGTATACCCATAGGTTTGCATGCACACACAAACATACACATTGTGCAAGCATACACACACACACACACATGTGCTCATACACACAAACACACGTGTGTGCATGAAATGGTGAGGGAAAGTGTTGCTTAAAATTCAGCTGTGTGTATAAACCACATGAGGCTATAGTACCATTTCTTAGCTTAGCAAAAGTGGCATCTTGGGGTAGTAGACAACACATTTGCTGGAAGTTAAGCAATGCAGATGTCGACAGAGGCATGCCAAGGAAAGGTGATGATCCCTAGAATGTAGTCTGACAAAAAAGAACACTTCTGGCTCCATCACCTGCTCTCACCTCTCAGACACAGTACCTTTCTATATTCCAAATGTCTGCACTTCCTAACACTAACAATGCACATTATCGCCTTTCTTTCCTCCAGTTGTTCTACACAGGGTCAGGGTGTTACATTAACCATTTCAACCTCTCTTGATTCAGTGATGCTGTCCTGCCTTCTTCAGGATAAATGCTTGACTGTTGCAGGTCTTCTGTCGTGCATCCCCTTTTTGTTGCACATCGTCATTTCTCTTCCCTTCTTCCTTTTGCTCTGAAATTCACTTCACCAAATCATTTTCTGCCTTCCTGCATGTTTGCCTGAACCACTGTAATCAGTTCTTTTTGACCTTTTCTGCAAATGTAGCTCCTTTGGCTTCTGCTCAGATGCCATACTTTTATACACCTGTTCCAGTGTGCATCTAACCACCTGTCTCAAGCAGTTTATCATCTGCTCCACCTTCACTGTTCAGGTTTCTCTAACATACAGAACCACTGGTTATACTGCTGGTTTGTACACTCTAATGTTCAGCATCTTTGGCATTCTTTTGTCACATGCTAACCTTGACACTCTGTGGGAGTTGGCTGCGGACCCTCTGATTTTACCATTCAGCTCCTTATTCAAATTTCCCTTTTTCTTAACCACCTTTCCTAGGTACTTGAAAGTGTTAACCTTGTCCACTATTTTCCCTTCTATCTCAGTTTCAACTTCCTCTGAGTTCCCCAGTTTTGTTTATGATACTGTCTTGTTTGTACCCTTTCATCCTGTGTGACCTTAGTTTCGCATTCACTCGCAATAATTTGCTGAAGTTCATGTTGATTCGGCTTGCAATGCTATATTGTGTGCATACATCAGCTTTGCTGATCTCTTCTCTCCAACCTGTTTGCTAATGGAGTTCATTACCAGTATAAACAGTAATGGGCCCAAAGCTGAACCCTGATGCACACCCAGTCACATTAGGAGCCAACTGTGAGCCTGAACACTGTTCATATGTGTGTCAGTGGATCCTTGTACATAGACTCCACTACTTCTACCAATGTTTCTGGGACTTTGAACTATCGCAGGACTTACAAAATTATTTTTTGAAGCTCTGTCATACACTTTATCAAAGTCTGAGAATGCCCAGATGGAGTCGTTCCTGGCTCTAACTTCTTCTCCTCTGTCTGTCTCACTGCAAACATCGGGTCAGCTGTACTGTAGCCTAATCTGAATACCAAAGTGCCCATCTCCTGTCTTACTTTCATGGCTCAACAAGACTTATTTCCTTTCGTAACAGATCAGTAAAAACAATTTCACTAAACATTCCAGAGTCATCTACAATTGAAAGGTTTGTATCCCCCTTGGAGTTTGTAATGAATGTGCATTTTTCAGGTTAGATATAGTTAACAAAAGTACCTGGTGTTAGTTCCAGTTGGGATTCCTGCATCCTTGATTCCTTCACCGGGGGTGCTCTCTCTGGAGAACCTGAGAATAAACAGTGTATAAACAGACATGTTATTGCTTACCACTGACTACAGCCCTTTCTAAATTACAGGGAATTGTTTCCATACCTCAGAAAACAAACATGTTAATTATTATTGAATTATTATGGAAGTTTGGAGGAACAGACAAAATAATATAAACATAAATTGTTCTCAAAAGAATTTAAATACTTAGGAGTAATTATAACAAAAAGATTAAATCAATTTTAAATAGAAATTGCAATAATATAATAAATAGTATTAAATTAGTATAAATACTTCCACAAAGTACACTGAAAAAAAATGTCAATCTTGTCCCATTTGACTTGCGGATGTGCTGTATTTACATTAGGGCAGGGTCCAAGACTGCACTGTAGTCCAGGTTCAAGTCACCTCTCAGCAGCCTATAAAATGCAGAGTACAGTGACAGGGCCTTCAGTCTGTCCATGTAGACAATGTGTTGAAGGATCTGAATTTTCTTAGTGAGGAACTTCTGAGTTCTCTCCAGCTACTGCAGGTGTCTGGCGAAGTACATACAGAAGGAAGCACTGTACTCTGTTAGTAGTCTGATGAGGGATGGATAGAGGGGAGTTATCAAATCCTTACCTCTGGATGTGATGCCTTACTTGTGAGATGAGCAATGTAGAAGGCCTTTCTTACCACTGTGGACAAATAGTGATTGAAGTTAAGATTGCTAGCAACCTGTGTTCCCAAATCTCTCACCACAGAGTTTGAGCTAAGTGGGGGGAGTACTGTTAATATTGTAATTTGCAGGGACTTTCCCCTTAATGAAAGGGATGATAATGCATTTTTTTTTTGCATTTAGTTTAAGTCTATGGTTTTGGCACCACTCATTTGTCTGTGTAAGCCCTTTTTGTAGTATGTCACCATTGTTGGGGGACTCAGTGATTGCACCCAATTTGCATTCATCAGGGAACTTGGTAAGCGACAGGCCATCTACTTTTGCCTTGACTTCTGAAAATAGATTCTAAACAGTAGGGGGCCCAGCACAGATCCTTATGATACACCACTGGTAACTAGTCTGCTGGTAGAGGTGGAATTCCCAACTTTGACTGTATGCATTTTGTTGGTGAGCCAGTTGGCTACCCATGTAGTGACATATGGGTTAATCCCCAGCTGGGTGAGTTTCTCAGTGATGCCTGAATGGGAGGTTGTGTCAAAAGCCTTGGCTAAGTCAGGATAGGCTGTAGGTTCTCTTTTGCCTTCATCCAGGGCTTTGAGCTTTGGTGAACTGAAGAAGTTCACCAGGTTTACCAAGCAGGATCGACCCTTAACAAAACCAAACTGGGTCAGGTCAAGCATTGGAAGGTCTCCCATATCTTTGTTGATAAGATCCATGGCCTAGCAGATAAGGCTGGTTAGGCTTATGGGTCTATAGTTCCCATGGTCTGTTGATGGACCCGCTTTGAGCAAATGAATTACTGTTGCTCTTTTCCACTCTGCTGGGACAAAAACAGTACCTAGACTGTGGTTGAAGAGAGTGCCGAATGATTCTGCTAGGCCTTGTTTTAGATCATTTAGTAGGCAGCCTGGGATGTTATTTGGTCCCACAGAGGCTGTTTTTGGCCATGGAGAGTGCAGTTATGACCTGCTCTTTGCAGATACTAGATAGAGGACTGGTGACAGGTATACGTTGAGGTATGTCTGGTGGGACAGGGTGGTGAAATTTGCACAAAATCTGTCTGCTAGCAGGTTGGCAATGTCCTCAGGTTTAGTATGACTGGTACCGTCCACTACTAGTTTGGAACAAAACTGGGCCTTCTCTTTTAGATTTCTGACATAGCTGAAGAATGCTTTGTGATTATCCTTAGCTAGGGATGCTAGGTTAGCTTCATAATTGGCTTTAGGGGACTTCACAAGATATCTAATTTCCTTGTTCAAACCATGGAGGGTGTTCTTCCTCTGCTGAGTCAGTTCCCTCTTGTTATTGGATGTTAGTTTCTTCCTCTTGTTGTCTAACCTATTTATGCTTGATGTCCACCAGAGTGGCTTGTTGTTTTTTGGTGAGGATATTGTTTTGATCCATTCAGGTACAGTCGAGTCTGTACATTTGTAGAGGTACTTATACAGGGCATTTGTGTACACCTCTGTATAGGAGTCATTGTTGAATGTGGTAGCAGGGGGTTTGAAACTATTTACATCATTGCTTAGGAGGCTGTAGTTTGCTTTGGAGAAATTTTTCATCCTTTTTGCTCCTGAGTGGGGTCAGGTATGAACATTATTTCAAACGAGACTGATTTATGATCAGAGCTTACCAGGGAGGGTAACACTCAAGGAGTAGTGCAGAGACCCCTTAAGTTGGTGAGTACTAAGTCTGGGACATCGAGCCCCTTGTGGAGTTGCAGACTAACTGTTCCAGAACATTTGTGTTAACAAAGTCCAGGAACCTTAGGGTGAGCATGTTTGTGCTTATATATGACTCCCGGTCAATGGAACGATAATTGAAATCACCCATGACCAAGGTGTTTGACTGTACAGCGAGTGACTCATGGTTCTCATGGTTTAGGTTGGAGAACCTATAGCTAACAATGATATGGAAGGGGGTTTTACCTACAGTTAGTTGGAGTAGCTCTAGAGAATCATACTGTTAGCCAGTCTTGAGGTATATCTGTCTTTAATGAAGATGGACACACCACTGGCTTGGGTTCTTTCATGCTCATTTTCAGGTCTGAACATGTTCATAGGTTCATAGGTTCATAAGTTGATACTAGGCTATCTGCCCTAGGGCATTTACAAGCCTAGCCAGAGTGTGTTTGGCTTTCACCACCCTTTTTAGATTAGTTGACTGTGCCTCTGTATAGTAGGTCACAAAAGATAGCCCATTTAAGGTTTGTTTACCCTGCCTCTGTCTAGCAGTGACACAGAAAAGATCCCTGGGTAAATTTACGATCACCCATCCAAACATCAAGATTCTTCTTGAAGATGGTCATTGAGGGGCTCTGTCTAACATGGATTGGGATTTTGTTCCAGAGTGAGGGGAGCCTCTGGGATATGAATCTGTCCCTCCAGCATGTTCTATTTATTTCTGTGCTGAGGTTTAAGTCACTGGAGCATGTAGCTCTGATGGATTTGGATTTCTTGAGGTGGAGAATGTCCATTAATTCTGGGTTGGACATGGCTTTATACGTCAGGCACAGATCGCCTCTGAGTAGGCGGTAAGCAACTGAGTAGAGCTGGAATTTCTTTAGCCTAACTGCGTAGGGCATCTGTTTGAGTCCCTTGATCCTCTTGGTGAGGTACTTTTGGGGTCTTTCTAGTTGTAGCAGGTGTTGGGTAAGGTACATCCCAAAGGGGGCATTGTACTCGATTATGGGCCTGATGACGGATGAGTAGAGGTGCACAATGACCTCTCTTGATCTAGATGTGAACCCTTTCGTGATAAGGTGGGCTATATAGAATGTCTTTCTAACCACTTTGGCAATGTGATTGTCAAAGGAGAGATTGCAATCAACTTGGGTCCCCAAATCCCTAATTACTTCTTCTGTACTTAATGGATTACCACCTATGTGGTAATTTGCGGGCACTTTGTTTTTCCCAAAGGGGATGACTATGCACTTTTTGGCATTTAGCTTTAGGCCATGGCTCTGGCACCAGTCCATTATGGCCCCCAGTTTGCAGTCATCTGCAAACTTTGTCAGCCATAGCCCACCTGTGTTAGCCTGTACCTCAGAGAAAGATATACCGAACAAGAAAGGTCCCAGGACTGAGCCTTGTGCGATGCCACTTTTAACTGGTTTAGAGTCTGACATGGCACCTGCAATTCTGACCATGCGGGTTCTATCCCTAAGCCAGTTTGCAACCCATCTTGTGACATAGGGGTTGATATTTAAGCTGGTGAGCTTATTTATGATGCCCGAGTGGGGTATTGTGTCGAAGGCTTTGCAAAGTCAAGGTAGGCTGTGTGGACTACCTTCCCTTCGTCTATGGCCTTGTGACTGTTTCAAAGAAGTCAACCAGGTTCAAGAGGCAAGATCTGCCCTTAACAAAGCTGAAATGGGTAGGATCCAGTGTTTGGAGGTTCCCAATGTCTTTGTTTATGAGTTCCATGATGATACGCTCCATAGCTTTGCAGACCAGGCTAGTTAGGCTTATAGGGTGATAGTTTCCGGGATATGTTGTGGGACCACCTTTATGGAGTGGGATCACTGTTGCTGTATGCCATTCTTTGGGTACATATCCTGTTGTAAGGCTGAGACTGAACAGTGATTTAAGTGAGGGTTCAGTTCTTCTTGGAGCTCATGTAAAACGCAGCCCGGGACACCGTACGGTCCCATTGATGCTGTGTTTTTTGCTTTGGAGAGGGAAGCTCTCACCTGTGCATCTGTGATGTCAGGGAGACTACACTCTGTTGGGATAGTCATTTGCTCATCTGGGGGGGAAAGGTGGGGAGAAGTTTGCACTGAACCTGTTTGCCAGGATGTTGACAATGTCTGTGGGTTCAGTGTATTTTTTGTCATTTTGCACTAACTCAGAGCATATCTGGGAGTTTCCACCCAGGTCCTTCTGTTGTACAGCTTATTTATGGCTGGGGTCCACCAGATAGGTCTCCTGCCTTTGGAGGAGTATGTCTTGGTTTTATTTGGGATAGCATGATCCATGCAGTCCTGTAGGTATCCATAGAATGTGTTTGTAAAGGATTCTGCGGTTTGGGCAATATTTTCCACTGGCCCTGGGGCTTTGAAGGATTCCACCTCAGTTTTGAGAAGTGGGAAGTTTGCTTTTGAGAAGTTTTTGTCTGTGGTTTCCTTTGCTGGGGGTGGGGATGGGATATGGATGTCCACAGTGATTCATTTCTGGTCAGATCCTACCAATGAGGGGTATACCTCTGATATGGAACATAGAGTCCCCATGTTGGGGATGATCAGGTCCAATATGTTTTCCCCTCTTGTGGGAGTGGTGACCAGTTGTTCCATAGCATTTGAGTTTATAAATTCTAGGAACCATTGGGCGAGGGTGTTGAGGCTTGAGTAGTGCTCCCAGTCTATGTTTGGGTAGTTAAAGTCACCCAATATAATGGTGTTTGTAGAGATCTTCATATTCTCCAGTGTCTTCAGGAAAGCTGAGTGGGGTTCCTGAGTTTGGGAGGGTGGTCTGTAGCAGGCTACAAACTGGAAGGCAGTTTTCCCCACTGTTAGTTGCACATGGATGGTCTCAGATGCTTCGTGCAGTGCCACTAGCCTGGAAGTATGGGTATCTTTGATGAATATGGATACTCCCCCTTCTCTTGTGGTTCAGTCTGAGGTTTGTGGCCGAAAAGCATGGCATGAGGTATAACCTGGTAGTGCTGGGGTGCTCTCGGGAGCCTTGAACCAGGTTTCTGTTACTGCACAGACATCGATATTCTCCATATTGAGGAGAACCTTGAGTGTGTGCATCTTGAGGTTTAGACTTCTGGCATTGAGCAGCATTACCCTTAGTTTCTTTTTCCTTGTATTGTCTAAGGAGGTGGGTTTGTCTTTTGAGCCTTGTTTAAAAAAGGCACTATGGGGGTGGCAAGAGCCTTGGCCAGTATTAGAAAACCCAGGGGTGACAGGTGCAAGCCGTCCCTAGGGAAGCAACGTGGCTTGTCAAGCATGTCATCCCAGGCTGACAGACACTGGATCCCCTTTGAGTGACACCAATACTTTAGCCAATTGTTGAAATTGATCATTTTGTCTTTATACTGTGGTATCATTCTTGGTGAGGGTAAGATGCTACTCAAGGTCAGGGTCATATCGGCCTGGGCCACATGTTCAGAGAGCTCCTCTATGTCTCTTTTCATGTAATCCAGGGAGGTACATCTCAGGTCATTCACACCAGCATGGACAATGACGGAGTCATATTTGTACTTGCTTTGGAGTGACCTGAGTGCTTGTGTTATGTGGAGGATCCTGGCACCCGACAGGCAGCTTACAGTGACCTTCTCCTTGTTCAGTCTGGTGAGAGGGGTGTCAGTGTGTCTGACAATAGAGTTACCTATTACAAGTGTATTAGGTGTGTTGTTTAACCTTAAGGGCTGTGACTGTGTGGCACACTGACTTTTTGAACTATGTGATACATGGATGTTGTTGTGGGGTAGCGGTTGCTTGGATGTCTGCTTTGGACGTCTCTGTTGCTTGGGCAGATTTTTATTTAGAGCCTCTCAGTATATTTTTGTATGTTTATGTGTTTGGTGTGCTGTTGCAATAGGTCTATGTGAGACTGGATTTGTGGTGTGTGTGATTACCTTCTCCTCCAGACTGACCGTGCCAGTACTATGTTGAGAGAGCTCAGCCTCCAGTTTGGCTATATAGTTGCATCTCTCACATATATTTGAGCTTGTTGGGAAGAGGAGAGGGTGGTCTGTGTACATAAGGCAGTTGTAACATTGCCTCAAGATTCCCATATTCACCAGCTGAACTGGAGAGTAAACCTGAAACTGACTTTTGGACATGCCAGAATAGTATAAGGAATTACTTTTTGACTTCATCAAAAAGGACCAATAGGGAGCCAAGTACTTAAAGGGAGTATAAGAGGGTGTAGTGCTTTAGTTTATTAGTGCTTACTTATAAGACTCTTATCCTAGCTACTGCTGGGTTTTAGAAGGAAAATAGAGTGCTTACTTTGAGATTTGGAACAGTTCTAAGGGAAAAAGTGAAGAGCAGACTTTGTGGAGCTGGGAATAGATTAAACCTGATTAAGTGGCACTGCCCGGTGCTGCGCTATGTGCAAAAATGCGCAAAACCACGCAAAAGAGGGTTTTAAGAGAGGGGGCTCAAGGAGTTTGGAATTGACCCAAAATGGCCAATAAAACTACAGTTTCTAGGCAGTAACCACTCCCACAGGGGCAGGAAGGCTGTTCAGTGTTTACCACTGCCACTGATGAACACAGAGACTACCTTTTAGCCCAAGCAAGCAATGACCTCGAAGAAACTTACAAACAACAGCAAATCTGTAACTGAACTTTTTTAAATTTCAGAAAGTGGGAAAAAAGCAATATTTTTTTTTTTTTTGTTCTGTTTAAAGATAGCAAAGATACACAAGTAGCAACAAGTTAGAACAATGCAATAAATGACCCCACATATGAGTGCTAGGCCAGAGACAGGTAAAATGCAAGTTTTAAGAAAAAAATGATTTTAAAATAAGTGCAACACAGGAAATGCAGTAAACAGGCTCTAGATGTGTTCTAAATACAGTTTCTAATACAGATATCAGGTTTAGCAAGCTGGAAAATGCCACAAAGTAGGCGGCAATGCAGAAATCTTAACAAATAATCTGAAGAAAAATACTTAAAATCTCAAAAGTGGCTCCTGTGGAAGGCATAGTAGCCTTGTACTGTAACCTTGCATGGCCAGGGTGCCCTCTGCAGCTTTGAACAATGTGTCTGTGACTGCATCATCATCTTTCAAGTTAAGGAGTGCTTCTAGTGAGTGCAGTTTCTGATTTAGGCTCCTAGCATTAAGCAGCATAATCCTGAGTTTATCTCTAGTGGATTTATTTTTATCTCAGTATGTTTGTAGTTATGACATTGCCTAAAAAACACACTATGGGCGAGGCAAGTACCTTTGCCAACAACTGAAAGCCAAGAGGTGACAAGGGAAAACCATCTCTGGCAAAGCAGCTTTGTCTGTCAACCATATCTTACCAGGCTGACAGATACTGGATCTCCCTGGACTGACACCTGAAGGTAAGACAATTGTTGAAGTCAATCAATTTTTGTTTATACTGAGGCATCATCCTAGTTGAAGATAGAATGCTTCTTATGGCTAGGGACATACCTGCCTGGGACACATAATCTGAGAGCTCAGTTATGTATCGCTTCATATAGTCCAGTGAGGTGCATCTCAAAGTCATTCACTCCAACATGGACTATGACAGAGCATAATGTTACTTGTTGTTGAGAGACTTAAGTGCATGCATGATCTGATGGATCCTGGCACCTGATAGGCAGCTGACCGTGACCTTTTCCTTGTCCAGCTTGGTGAGAGGGACATCTGTGTGTCTCACTATGGAGTCACCTATGGCCAAGACATTTAGTTTTGAATGTTTTTCCTTACAGGCTTATTGGCTGATACAGTGTTGTGTGTACTATTATGCATAGTGGATTCTTTTGGGTCCGCAGTGTGTGCAGTAGGTTTGTGCTTGGGAGGTCTCTGATCTTTAGGTAGGCTTCTAGCAAGTGCCTCTGTGTATGTGGATTTATGTGTTGTGTGCCTGTTATATGCAGGATATGAAGTGTGTCTGGTGATAACCTGTTTGATGTCTGATTCATTGTTATGTGAGAGAATTGATTCCAAATTCATAATACAGATGCATCTCTCACATGTTGAATTTGTTTGTTTTAGGAGTAATTAGTTGTCAGTATACATGAGGCAATGCCTCAGGATGCCCATGGCAATCAGGCTGGCTGGAGAAATGGTGGGAAATTGTCTGTCCATTATGGCAGGTATATACTGTAGTAACTACTGTGGCGGGCTAAATGACCAGGTTTTGCTGTATGACTAACAAAACAGGGCTATTCTATGGAGGGCTAAGGGAAGAAAACTGTGTCAGTGCTTTACAATGCACAACTGAATTGCACACAGGGCAGCAGTACACAACTGTGTCATGCACAGTGAAGCAGGGGAGCTAAGGAGGGGCCCTAGCAGATATCTTTGGAAAATTGTCTTTCTACGTGTTTGCTTCTGTGCACAGCTATACATGCACAGCAGTTAAACACAGTTGCATGGTGTATAGCTATATGCAAACACGGGACTTAAATACAAGAGAAGTTAAATTATTTATTTTGTTTATTTATTTTTACATTTGTTAACCGGGTTAGCCCTTTTGCAACAGAGACTTGAGGACAAAAACTCCAGGAAAATAATAATAAAAAAACTTACAACTCAAGTTGTAAGATATTTAATAGTACAAAAACAGAGAAAGACAAATATGCAATATGAATATATACAAGCCAAAATTACAGTATTTTGAGAATACAGTAACACTAAATTTGAGAAATTTGGTTAGCATTAAGTTATTTACAAGGAATGTAGCAATGTCTAAAAATAAAAAAAAGTATGTAATATATAATTCAGCGTAACATCATGACATAGTACAATAAAGATGCATTTAATAGCACAGGTACTAACTGCAGAGAGAATAATATATGTAGACAGTTTAGGTAGATACCAGGCATGTATGTAGGTACAAACTGCAGAGAGTAATATAGGTAGACAGTTTAGGTAGATATCAGGCAGGTATGTAGGTACTAACTGCAGAGAGTAATATATGCAGACAGTTTAGGTAGATACCAGGCAGGTATGTAGGTACTAACTGCAGAGAGTAATATATGTATACAGTTTAGGTAGATACCAGGCAGGTATGTAGGTACTAACTGCAGAGAGTAATATATTTAGACAGTTTAGGTAGATACCAGGCAGGTATGTAGGTGCTAACTGCAGACAGAGTAATATATGTAGACAGTTTAGGTAGATACCAGGCAGGTATGTAGGCACTAACTGCAGACAGAGTAATATTTGTAGACAGTTTAGGTAGATACCAGGCATGTATGTAGGTACAAACTGCATAGAGTAATATATGTAGACAGTTTAGGTAGATATCAGGCAGGTATGTAGGTACTAACTGCAGAGAGTAATATATGCAGACAGTTTAGGTAGATACCAGGTAGGTATGTAGGTACTAACTGCAGAGAGTAATATATGCAGGCAGTTTAGGTAGATACCAGGCAGGTATGTAGGTACTAACTGCAGAGAGTAATATATGTAGACAGTTTAGTTAGATACCAGGCAGGTATGTAGGTACTAACTGCAGAGAGTAATATATCTAGACAGTTTAGGTAGGTACCAGGCAGGTATGTAGGTACTAACTGCAGAGATTAATATATGTAGACAGTTTAGGTAGGTACCAGGCAGGTATGTAGGTACTAACTGCAGACAGAGTAATATATGTAGACAGTTTAGGTAGATACCAGGCAGGTATGTAGGTACTAACTGCAGAGAGTAATATATGTAGACAGTTTAGGTAGATACCAGGCATGTATGTAGGTACTAACTGCAGAGAGTAATATATGTAGACAGTTTAGGTAGATACCAGGTAGGTATGTAGGTACTAACTGCAGAGAGTAATATATGCAGACAGTTTAGGTAGATACCAGGCAGGTATGTAGATACTAACTGCAGAGAGTAATATATGTAAACAGTTTAGTTAGATACCAGGCAGGTATGTAGGTACTAACTGAAGAGAGTAATATATCTAGACAGTTTAGGTAGGTACCAGGCATGTATGTAGGTACTAACTGCAGAGAGTAATATGTGCAGACAGTTTAGGTAGGTACCAGGCAGGTATGTAGGTACTAACTGCAGAGAGTAATATGTGCAGACACTTTAGGTAGGTACCAGGCAGGTATGTAGGTACTGACTGCTGAGATAGTAATATATGTAGACAGTTTAAGTAGATACCAGACAGGTATGTAGGTACTAACTGCAGAGATAGTAATATATGTAGACAATTTAGGTAGATACCAGGCAGGTATGTAGGTACTAACTGCAGACAGAGTAATATATGTAGACAGTTTAGGTAGATACCAGGCAGGTATGTAGGTACTAACTGCAGGGAGTAATATATCTAGACAGTTTAGGTAGGTACCAGGCAAGTATGTAGGTACTAACTGCAGAGAGTAATATATGTAGATAGTTTAGTTAGATACCAGGCAGGTATGTAGGTACTGACTGCAGAGATAGTAATATATGTAGACAGTTTAGGTAGGTACCATGCAGGTACGTAGGTACTAACTGCAGAGATAGTAATATATGTAGATAGTTTAGGCAGATACCAGGCAGGTATGTAGGTACTAACTGCAGAGAGTAATATATATAGACAGTTTAGGTAGGTACTAGCAGATATGTAGGTACTAACTGCAGAAAGTAATATATGTAGACAGTTTAGGTATATACCAGGCAGGTATGTAGGTACTGACTGCAGAGAGTAATATATGTAGACAGTTTAGGTATATACCAGGCAGGTATGTAGGTACTGACTGCAGTGAGTAATATATGTAGACAGTTTAGGTAGATACTAGGCAGGTATGTAGGTACTAACTGCAGAGAGTAATATATCTAGACAGTTTAGGTAGGCACTAGCAGATATGTAGGTACTAACTGCAGAGAGTAATATATGTAGACAGTTTAGGTATATACCAGGCAGGTATGTAGGTACTGACTGCAGAGAGTAATATATGTAGACAGTTTAGGTATATACCAGGCAGGTATGTAGGTACTGACTGCAGAGAGTAATATATGTAGACAGTTTAGGTATATACCAGGCAGGTATGTAGGTACTGACTGCAGAGAGTAATATATGTAGACAGTTTAGGTATATACCAGGCAGGTATGTAGGTACTGACTGCAGTGAGTAATATATGTAGACAGTTTAGGTAGATACTAGGCAGGTATGTAGGTACTAACTGCAGAGAGTAATATATCTAGACAGTTTAGGTAGGTACCAGGCAGGTATGTAGGTACTAACTGCAGAGAGTAATATATTTAGACAGTTTAGGTAGATACCAGGCTGGTATGTAGGTACTAACTGTAGAGAGTAATATATGTAGACAGTTTAGGTAGATACCAGGCAGGTATGTAGGTACTAACTGCAGAGAGAGTAATATATGTAGACAGTTTAGGTAGGTACCAGGTAGGTATGTAGGTACTAACTGCAGAGAGAGTAATATATGTAGACAGTTTAGGTAGGTACCAGGCAGGTTTGTAGGTACTAACTGTAGAGAGTAATATATGTAGACAGTTTAGGTAGATACCAGGCAGGTATGTAGGTACTAACTGCAGAGAGTAATATATGTAGACAGGTTAGGTAGATACCAGGCAGGTATGTAGGTACTAACTACAGAGAGAGTAATATATGTAGACAGTTTAGGTAGGTACCAGCAGATATGTAGGTACTAACTGCAGAGAGTAATATATGTAGACAGTTTAGGTAGATACCAGGCAGGTATGTTAACTGAGAGAAGAAGAAAAATTCATTAGGTAATTTCCTGACAAGTACAGATCCATGCATACTGGAAATTAATTTTTAGTTGCTTTTTGAATTCGCTACTTTTGGTAGTGGAGTGAGTGACAATGGAAGTTTGTTCCATGAGTTTGCAATTGAATGACTGCAAAGTATTTTTCCAATATTTTTGTTTTGATTGGTCACCTGCAGAAGGTTTGTTGTGTGCTTCTGAGGTCATGATTGGGTGTGTAGGGTGTAATTATAGATGTAAGGGCAGGCAGGAGTGGGGGCTATTCAGGATGCTGTGTGCAATTTGTAGTTTTGATATTTGAAGCATGTGAGGGAGCTTAGGCCATCTTAAGCTTTTCAGGGATATACAGTGATGGGATTTGTAACTATTACTGGCTGTGAATCTCGTTATCTTGTTCTAGGTGCTTTTTAGTTTGGTTATGAGATTATTTTGGAGGTTAATAAGTATGGGGGCAGCATACAGTAGGGATGGCAGAATAAATGTTTGAGCCAGTATTGGTGTAGATTTGTTAGGTATATATTTGTTGTTATAGTATAGAAGACCTAGTTTTCAATTGAACTTTTTGATACAGTTTAAGATATGTAGGTCGAATTTTAATTGGTTGTCTATAGTAATGCCAGGTAATTTGGTGTTTGAGTTGGTGGCGATCATTGTATTATCTAAGGATAAGATGGTGAAGTTTTCTTTAGCTGGATTGATTTTTTTTGGAATGAAAAGGAGAAGCTTGGTCTTTTTAGGGGTGAGAAGCAGGTTGTTTGCAGTTAGCCATGGTTCTACTAGGTGCAGAGACTGCTGAGTGACAGTGTGGAGATTTTGTATATTGTCGGAGGTGTTAATAATTGTAGAATTGACTGTGTACTGTATTAAGGTAGAGTGGGGGCAGGAGACATGGAGGTTATTTGTAAATATATTAAAAAGTAAGGGGCTCAGGACAGATCCCTGGGGAATCCCAGTCTTAACAAGTTGGAAAGGAGAGAAGGATGTTTGCCATCTGACAGTTCGATATCTGTTTGAGAGGTAGCTGTAACCAGGTGGTAGTGGAGGTAGAGAGTTGTAGGGTGGGAAGTTTGTTTAGGAAGATGGGATGGGAAACAGTATCAAATGCTTTGAATAGGTCAAGGAATAGATCTGATATGAGTTTATTATTATCTCTGGCTTTGACAATGTGTGTGAAAGATAGGAGAGCAGTGGTAGTACTGTATGACAGGTGGAGACCGTGCTGTGTGGGTGTAATTCCATTTGACTGTAAGAGGTAGTTTAGTATTTGTCTATGTATACATTTTTTCCAGTATCTTGGATAAGGGGGATAATATGGCAATGGGCCTGTAATTTCAGGGTTCTGTTAAATTTCCTCCCCTGTGGAGGGATATTATGAAGACTTTTTTCCAGATATCTAGCACTGTATTTTTTTGGATGGATCTATTGATAAGTATAGATACAAGGATCTATATTAGATCAGCGAATGCTTAAAAAAGTGAACGACGAATGATTGAACTTATTTAAGCAAATGTTTAAAATATCGAAGCAACAGATACCCGAATATTTTCCTTGGGAAAGAATTCGGTTGTCCGTTTCTGTTGCTTCGGTATTTTCAGTGCTGTGGTGGAAAGTTACGAGTCAGATTCAAGTAAGTGTGCAATTGTGTGGATTTGAGTGTTAGGGTGGGTTAGGTGAGTTGGGGTTAGGGTGCAGGTTAGGTATGTGTGCGATTGTGTGGACGCGAGGGTTAGGGCGGGTTAGGTGAGTTAGGGTTAGGGAGCAGGTGAGGTGAGTGTGCGATAGTGATGGACCTTAGGGTTAGGGTTTGGGTTAAGGTAAGTGGGTAGTTAGTGGTGTGTGTATAGTTTAGTGTAGGGTTAGGTGTCAGATTTTAGGTGTATGTGTGTGGATTGCTGTTTGTTTGGTGTGCTTGTGTTGTGTGTATGTGTTTTGGATCAGCGATTTTTTTCCCCAGGAAAAAAATTGCTGATCTGACAGTTTGAGATTGTAAGCTTTCGCTTACATAAGTTCGATCAATCAACGTTCGCTTTATTAAGCATTCGCTGATCTAATATAGACCCAGATACAGGGTATGCTATAGATTTGGTTGCATGTTTAAGAAATAATGGAGGGAGTTTGTCAGCTGATGGAGAGCAGGTTTGAGTTTGTTAAGTGATCTGATGAAGGAAGTTGCTATGGGTGCTAGGGAGAACCAAGAAAGAGATGAGGTGGGAGGTGGAGTCTTAATTTCGAGAGTTTATGGTTTAGTAAGCTTTTCTATTGTTTTGATGAAAAAGTAGTTAAGTAACTGATTTTAAAACAAAGTAACCAATGGGAAAGCCCAAGAATGAGCCTTATTCCAGCTATCCCCAACTCAGATGGGACCTAGGTTGCACACTTCTGCCACAAGAGTTCGGGGACAGGGGGCATTCTTAATGTTAGATGGCTGTTTGTAGTGCTCCAGTGATACAAAACAGTCTAGATTCGGGAAAATGCTATAAAATGCAGTAGTAGTAGAAATTCAAAGTGCAGAAAATCACAGTCACAACAGCAAAAAACAATTTAAGTACAGCAACAATTCAGCAGAATACTGTTCTCAAAGTGCAATGTAGTCTGTAAAAATACTTATTTTTCAGCAGATTTCAAGGAATGACTTAGATTTAGTTCCAGTTCACTCCATATCACTTACAAAAGTCACCAATCTTAGAGCAGCTCCAGTACACTGAGTGAAAACCCACTCAAACATAAGCGAATTTAAACAATTTTAAACAAAGTAACCAAAGAGAATGCCTAAGATTGAGCCTTATTCCAGCAGTCCCTAACTCAGATGAGTCCTTGGTTGCACATTTCTGCCACAAGGGTGAAGGGGTCCTCCTTAATGTAAGATGTCTTGTTTTAGTGCTCAATTGATACCAAACAGTCTAGATTCAGCAAGCCTGAATCTAGCCTATGCTATAAAATGTAGAAGTACTCGAAATTCAAAGTGCAGAAATTGCAATCACAACAGCAAAAAGCAGTTTGAATAAAGCAGCAGTTCAGTAGAATACTCCCACAAGAGTGTAGACCACAAACCTTCCTAGTGTGAAATAACTGGTCTGGAACCCAAGTGCTCAAACCAGAGCAAAGACACTTAGAACAGCAAGCACAATAAACCTTCATCAGCAATATTCCAGCTTAGAAGGGTGTAGGCTGCACTCTCCTGCCACAAGAGTCTAGACCACAAACCTTCCTAATGTAAAATAACTGGTTAGGAGCCCAAGTGCTTAAACAAGGACTAAGACACTTTCAGAATAACAGACACAATAAGCCTTCAGCCAGCATTTCCCAGCTTAGAAGGGTGTAGGCTACACTCTCATGCTACAAGAGTTTAGACCATAAACTTTCCTAATGTAAAATAACTGGTTTGGAACCCAAGTGCTTAAACCAGAACAAACACACTTAGAACAACAGGCACAATAAGCCTTCAACCAGCAATTCCCAGCTTAGAAGTTCAGAGGCTACCCTCTCCTCCAACAAGAGTGTAGACCACAAACCTTCTTAATGTAATATAACTAGCCTGAGGAAAAATGCTTCAACCAAAACTAAGACCAAAACTAAGAGGCTTAGAATAACAGTTACAATGTAATCAAGCTACCAACAAACAGTAATAAATGCAACAGAATAAATGTAACTGCACACTTTTAAGAACAAACAGCAAAATCAAAATAAAGTAATAAAGTAGGAAAAAACATAAATACAGTAAAAGCAGCTGAATAAAGTGCACATTTTTTTTTTAAGTTAGGTGGGAACTGAGGAAACAGAAGATAATTAAAAGTTAAGAAACGAAGGGGTGGGCCTTCCCAACTGATCTCTCCATACTCAGTAGAATGAGCTGATGAGATGGGATTGGGAGGAGTGTCCAAAATCAGATTTACAATAGGGGCGGGCGACTCAAAAGCCACCAAGTTTAAGAATACAACAACAGTTGGGCTGGTGGATAGGAATGATAAAATGCAGACAGAGATCAGCAATATTCAGGCAGAGCACAGCAAGCAAGCCAAACAAGCACTCCAGCTAAATAGAGATGCTTTCAAATAGTTCTAGCTAAATGAGGAATGCTGTTTCTAAGCTCCTCCAACTAATTAGCTGATGTTATTCACTGCTTGCAAAGGAATTCTTTGCTAACTTTTCTAACTGACCCTAGCCAAGACCTCTTAAAACTCCAACAGAACAGAAAACTTAAAGTAAACAAATGCAATATGAGGAAAGGATAAAACAATAGAAGTAACCAAACTTTAAATGAAAAACTTCCATTCAAAATATAATGCAAACAGATATCAGCAATATTCAGAGTAGAGCAAGCAAGTCAAACCAGCACACCAGCTAAATTAAACACTGTATCTTGTGTCTGTGAGTCAAATACCTTAACCATTATACCAAGTCCCAATCTTTTTATAAATTAGTACTAGGTTAACTGCCCTTCTGGAACATTTTAAGCCTAGCCAATTACCCCATGTGAGAATGAAATCCTGCACTTGTGTCTGAAAAGTAAATATCTTAACCATTATGCTCACCTCCTACATCTGCCAGGATAATCAGTTTTCTGTTGGTGCACAGCTTAGTAATATCAACATTATTAATTTGCATATTACATAGAAGTCTTTGTCACATAGTTGTAGTGCTCTTATAATATCTGTTATCTAACTTAGCAGCATGTATCCCTGCTTAGGGATCTGCAACTATAATCATGGTGTACCTTCCATATACAGTACACTTATCTAGTGCACTCACCACATGTGTAATGCACATTGAAAATGTCTATGATTGCATTGTGGAAGCTCATTTTATTTGTTTTAACTTTCATTTGCATTATTTGTGGGGTATGACCTGTATTTTTAAATCTACCAGATACATATGAAGTGAGTGAATTACATTCAGCTCATAACCATTCTCCACGCATTTTGTATTATCCGTCTTATACTACATATTAGCTTTCTACACAACCCGGTATAAACATTATATTTGACTGTCTTGATTACATGTAAAACACATCTCTGCAGAGTATTCTGCATGTCAAACACCATACACAGCTATTACTAGATTAGTAACTCCATCTTCTTAAATTACTGAAAAACAATCCCCGTTATTCATGACCAATTATGTGGGCTTCATGTAAAGCTTACACAAATACAAGCTCAATTTTGTGTCCAGCAACAGTGTTGGTGGCCATGGAAATGTGTTGAGCAGCACAAGCACATGCAGTAAACAAATGGGCTTGCCTATGAGCAAACATAGTGTGTGTTCATGCAGGCAGCATAAAGAGCTACATAGAGCAAATAATGCAAGCTGTATCAGGAAGGGAAAGTGAACTGAGTGTGCTGAGTGTACTGAATGTGCTGAGTATGCTGAGTGTACAGAGTGTGCTGTGCACATAAATGAAACACATGAATACAGAAATAAGTAAGGGGGGTAAATGGCAAGGGTGACTAAAATAGATTGGTTATCAGGCAGGTTATCAACACCATCCCATACTCAGGAATCATAGACAAACTCACCAGCTTAAATATCAACCCCCATGTCACGAGATGGGTTGCCAATTGACTCTCAGACAGAACCCACATGGTAAGAGTGGCAGGTGCCACGTCTGACTCTAAACCAGTCACAAGCGGAGTCCCACAGGGCTCAGTCCTGGGACCCCTCCTGTTCGGTATATATTTCTCCAAAGTCCAGGCAAAGGTGGAGGGACTGTGGCTAACCAAGTTCGCAGATGACGTAAATTGGGTGCAATAACTGACTCTCCAGTTGACAAGAGATCCTGCAAAAGAGTCTCACAGAGACAAACACCTAGTGTCAAAGTCACGGCCTCAAGCTAAATGCCAAAAAATGCATAGTAATCCCATTTGGGAAAAACAAAGCACCTACAAACTACCACATAGATGGGAATCCACTAAGTACAGAAGAAGTAATTAGGGACCTGGGTACTCAAGTAGATAGCATGCTCTCCCTTGATAATCACATAGCCAAAATGGTCAGGAAATCCTTCTATGTGGCACACCTGATCACAAAGGGTTTCCTCATCCAGATCCAAGGAGGTGATTGTGCCCCTTTACTCCTCACTCATTAGGCCCATAATAGAATACAATGCTCCATTTGGGAAGTACCTCACTAGACAACTGCAACAACTAGAAAGACCACAGAAGTACCTCACTAAGAAGATTAAGGGCCTTAAACAATTACCCTATGAAGCATGACGTAAAAAGCTCCAGCTCTTCTCAGTCGCTTACCGTCTGCTCAGAGGTGACCTATGCCTGACCTATAGGGCCATGTCAGACCCTGAACTAATGGACATGCTTCACCTCAAAAAAACGAGATCCCTCAGAACCACTCGTTCTAGCGACTTGAACCTATGTGCAACAATAAACAGGACATGCTGGATGGATAGATTCCTGTCCCAGCGACTCCCCTCACTCTGGAATAGAATCCCAATCCATGTTCAACAGAGCTCCTCTCTGTGCCTCTTCAAGAGAAATCTTGATGACTGGATGGGTAATCGTAAGTTCTACCCTGGGATCACTTCAGGAGCCCTGTTGACAGAGACCCAGGTTACTAATCTAATTGGGAGGTGAAAGCCATCACTCTGTGGCTAGGCTTATAAATCCCCATGGGCAGATAGCCTAGTACTTACCTATGAACCTATGTGTAACTGTGGATGCTATCCTCACTAATACCATTTAAATGTGTAACTGTGAATGCAATCCCCAGTGATATTATTTACATGTGTAACTGTGGATGCTATCCCCACTGATATTATTTACATGTGTAACTGTGGATGCTCCC